>NW_024741384.1:0-17130 GCF_018991925.1 Homarus americanus
ACTTTCCCGAAATTAGATTATCATAGAAAACCCAGGAAATTTGTATCATAAAAAATGGGAAATATCTACTTTCAGGAAAGTTAGTTATCTACTTCCCGAAAAGTAAGATAGATTTTCTACTTTCGGGAAAGTAGATTATCGTTTTTTTTAAGGGGAAGTAGATTTTCGTATTTTTCGGGAAATATTACCTAATTTTTGGGAAGTAGATTATCATAGAAAACAGGAAATTTGTATTACAAAATGGGAAATATCTACTTTCAGGAAAGTTGGTTAGATAACCAAATTTGCCGAAAATGAATTATCATAAACAGAGGAAATTTGTATCATAAAAATGGGAAATATATCTACTTTCCGGGAAAGTTGGTTAGATAAACAACTTTCGAAAATGCATTATCATAGAAACGGGAAATTTGTATCATAAAAAATGGGAAATATCTACTTTCAGAGGTTTGATTTATACTTCCCCGAAAAAGTAGATAGATTTTCTACTTTCGGGAAGAAGTAGATTATCGACTTTGGGGAAATGAATTTTCATGACCTAAAGGAAATAATACCTAATTTTGCCAAGTAGATTATCATAGAAACAGAGGAAATTTGTATCACAAAAATGGAAATATCTACTTTTCCGGGAAAGTTGGTTAGAATAACAAATTTGCCGAAAATAGATTATCATGAAAGAACAGAGGAAATTTGTATCATAAAAATGGGAAATATCTACTTTCCGGGAAAGTTGGTTAGATACCAACTTTTCCCGAAAATAAATTATCATAGAAAACAGGAAATTTGTATCATAAATGGGAAATATCTACTTTCAGGAAGAAGTTGGTTAGATAACCAAATTTGCCGAAATAGATTATCATAAGAAACGAAATTTATCATAAAAAATGGGAAATATCTACTTTCCGCGAAAGTTGGTTAGATAACAACTTTTCGAAAATAGATATCATAGAAAAACAGGGAAATTTGTATCATAAAAATAGGAAATATCTACTTTCCGGGAAAGTTGGTTATCTACTTTCGAAAAAGTAGATACATTTCCTTTTTCAGGAAGTAGATTATCGATTTTTCGGGGAATAGATTTTTCAATTTTGGGGAAATATTACCTAATTTTGCAGTAGATTATCATAGAAAACGGGAAATTTGTATCACTAAAAATGGGAAATATCTACTTTTCCGGGAAGTTGGTTATCTACTTCCCGAAAAGTAGATAGATTTTCTACTTTTCGGGAAAAGTAGATTATCGTTTTTTTTTTGGGAAGTAGATTTTCGTATTTTCGGGGAAATATTACCTAATTTTGAGGTAGATTATCATAGAAAACAGGAAATTTGTATTACAAAAAAATGGGGAAATATCTACTTTCCGGGAAAGTTAGTTAGAATAACAAATTTGCCGAAAATAAACCATCATAGAAAACGGGAAATTTGTATCATAAAAATGGAAATAATATCTACTTTCCGGGAAGAAGTTGGTTAGATAAACAACTTTCGAAAATAGATTATTATAGAAAACAGGAAATTTGTATCATAGTATTGGAAATATCTACTTTCCGGGAAAGTTGGTTAGATAACAAATTTGCCGAAATAGATTATCATAGAAACCAGAGGAAATTTGTATCATAAAAATGGGAAATATCTACTTTTCCGCGAAGTTGGTTAGATAAACAACTTTCCCGAAAATAGATTATCATAGAAAACAGAGGAAATTTGTATCATAAAAAATGGGAAATATCACTTTTTCAGGAAAGTTGGTTATCTACTTTCGAAAGTAGATGGAATTTTCTACTTTTCGGAAGTAGATTATCGATTTTTCGGGGAGTGGAATTTTTCGAATTTTGAAATATTACCTAATTTTGCAGTAAGATTATCATAGAAAACGGGAAATTTGTATCATAAAAAATGGGATATCTACTTTCGGGAAAGTTGGTTATCTACTTCCCCGAAAAGTAGATGATTTTACACTTTTCAGGGAAAGTAGATTATCGACTTTAGGGAAGTAGATTTCATGACACCGAAATATTATTACCTAATTTTTGCCAGAAGTAGATTATCATAGAAAACGGGGAAATTTGTATCATAAAAATGGGAAATATCACCACTTTCGGGAAAGTTGGTTAGATAACAAATTTGCCGAAAATAGATTATCATAGAAAACAGGAAATTTATCATAAAATAGGAAATATCTACTTTTCCGGGAAAGTTGGTTATCTACTTTCCCGAAATGTAGATAGATTTTCTACTTTTTCGGGAAAGTAGATTATCGACTTTTTCGGGGAATGGGTACTTTCGAATTTTTGGAAATATTACTAATTTTTGCGAAGTAGATTATCATAGAAAACAGAGGAAATTTGTATCATAAAATGGAAATATCTACTTTCAGGGAAAGTTGATTTATCTACTTCGAAAAGTAGACTCAGAACCTCAACTTTTCGGGAAAGTAGAATATCGACTTTTGGAAGTAAATTTTCGTATTTTCGAGGGAAAAATTTCCTAATTTTTAGAGTAGATTATCATAGAAGCAGGGAAATTTTATCACAAAAATGGGAAACATCTACTTTCCGGGAAAGTTGGTTAGATAACCAAATTGCCGAAAATAGTTATCATAGAAAACGGGAAATTTGTATCATAAAAATGGAAATATCTACTTTCCGGGAAAGTTGGTTGATAACCAACTTTCCCATCTATCATAGAAAACAGGAAATTTGTATCATAAATGGGAAATATCTACTTTCGGGAAAGTTGGTTAGATAACCAAATTTGCCGAAAATAGACTATCATAGAAACAGGAAATTTGTATCGCAAAAATGGGAAATATCTACTTTCGCGAAGTTGGTTAGATAAACAACTTACGAAAATAGATTATCATAGAAAACGGGAGAATTTGTATCTGCAAAAATAGAGGGCTCCATCTACTTTCCGGGAAAGTTGGTTAGATAACAAATTTGCCGAAAATAGTTTATCATAGAAACGGGAAATTTGTATCATAAAAATGGGAAATATCTACTTTCCGGGAAAGTTAGTTATCTACTTTCCCGAAAAGTAGAATGGAGTACCTACTTTTCGGGAGAAAGTAGATTATCATTTTCGGGGGAATGAATTTTTCGAATTTTTGGAAATATTACCTAATTTTGCGAAGTAGATTATCATAGAAAACGGGAAATTTGTATCATAAAAAATGGGAAATATCTACTTTCCGGGAAAGTTGGTTATCTACTTCCCCGAAAAGTAGATAGATTTTCTAATTTTCGGGAAAGTAGATTATCGACTTTTTGGGAAAGTAGATTTTCGTATTTTCGGGGAAATATTACCTAATTTTGGGAAGTAGATTATCATAGAAAACGGGAAATTTGTATCATAAAAAATGGGAAATATCTACTTTCCGGGAAAGTTGGTTAGATAACCAAATTTGCCGAAAATAGATTATCATAGAAAACGGGAAATTTGTATCATAAAAAATGGGAAATATCTACTTTCCGGGAAAGTTGGTTAGATAACCAAATTTGCCGAAAATAGATTATCATAAAAAACAGGAAATTTGTATCATAAAAAATGGGAAATATCTACTCTCCGCGAAAGTTGGTTATCTACTTCCCGAAAAAGTGAATTTTCTAATTTCGGGAAAGTACATATCAACTTATTGGGAAAAGTAGATTTTCGTATTTTTAGAAATATTACCTAATTTTGGGGAAGTAGATTATCATAGAAAACGGGAAATTTGTATCGTAAAAAAATGGGAAATATCTACTTTCCGGGAAGAAGTTGGATTTAGATAACCAAATTTGCCGAAAATAGATTATCATAAAAAACGGGAAATTTGTATCATAAAAAATGGGAAATATCTACTTTCCGCGAAAGTTTCTTAAATAACCAACTTTCCCGAAAATAGATTATCATAGAAAACGGGAAATTTGTATCATAAAAAATGGGAAATATCTACTTTCCGCGAAAGTTTCTTAGATAACCAACTTTCCCGAAAATAGATTATCATAGAAAACGGGAAATTTGTATCGTAAAAAATGGGAAATATCGACTTTCCGTGAAAGTTGGTTATCTACTTCCCCGAAAAATGAATCAATTTTCAATTTTTTCGAATTAAAATAGATTATCGACTTTTTGGGAAAGTGGATTTTCGTATTTTCGGGAAATATTACCTGAGTACAGGAGTAGATTATCATAGAAAACGGGAAATTTGTATCATAAAATGGTAAATATCTACTTTTCGGGAAAGTTGGTTATCTACTTCCCCGAAAAGTAGATAGATTTTCTAATTTTCGGGAAAGTAGATTATCGACTTTTTGGGAAAGTAGATTTTCGGATTTTCGGGGAAATATTACCTAATTTTGGAAGTAGATTATCATAGAAAACGGGAAATTTGTATCATAAAAAATGGGAAATATCTACTTTCCGGGAAAGTTGGTTAGATAACCATTTTGCGGAAAATAGATTATCATAGAAAACGGGAAATTTGTATCATAAAAAATGGGAAATATCTACTTTCCGCGAAAGTTGGTAATCTACTTTCGAAAAGTAGATAGATTACCTCTACTTTTCGGGGAAAGTAGATTATCGATTTTTCGAGAATAGATTTTCGAATTGTTGGGGAAATATTACCTAATTTTTGCGAAGTAGATTATCATAGAAAACAGGAATTTTGTATCATAAAAATGGGAAATATCACTTTCCGGGAAAGTTGATTTATCTACTTTCGAAAGTGAAGTACCTACTTTTCGGAAAGTAGATTGCTCGTTTTTCGGGGAATAGATTTTCGAATTTTGGGGAAATAGTACTAATTTGGGAGTAGATTATCACTTAGAAACGGGAAATTTGTATCATAAAAATGGGAAATATCTACTTTTCCGGGAAGGATTTGGTTATCTACTTCCCGAAAGTAGATAGATTTTCAACTTTTCAGGAAAGTAGATTATCGACTTTTGGGAAGTAGATTTTCGTATTTTTCTGGGAAATAATACCTAATTTTGGGAAGTAGTTATCGCATAGAAAACAGGAGAATTTGTATCACAAAAAATGGGAAATATCTACTTTCAGGAGAGAGTTGGATTGGAATGTAAATTGCCGAAAATAGATTATCATAGAAACAGAAATTTGTATCACAAAAATGGAAATATCTACTTTCCGGAAGTGGTTAGATAACCAAATTTACCGAAATAGATTATCATAGAAAACGGGAAATTTGTATAAAAATGGGAAATATATCTACTTTCCGGGAAAGTTGGTTAAAAAAGATTAACCAACTTTCCCGAAAATAAATTATCATAGAAAACAGGAAATTTGTATCATAAATGGGAAATATCTATTTTTCCGGGAAGAGTTGGTTAGATAACCAAATTTGCCGAAAGTAGATTATCATAGAAAAACGGGAAATTTGTATCATAAAAATGGAAATATTTCCTTTCCGGGAAAGTTGGTTATCTACTTCCCGAAAAGTAGATAGATTTTCTACTTTTCGGAAAGTAGATTAGCGACTTTTGGGGAAGTAGATTTTCGTATTTTCGGGAAATATTACCTAATTTGCGAAGTAGATTATCATAAAACGGAAATTTGTATGTCACAAAAAGTGAAATATCTACTTTCCGGGAAGAGTTGGTTAGATAGCCAAATTTGCCGAAAATAGATTATCATAAGAAGCAGGAAATTTGTATCATAAAAAATGGGGAAATATCTACTTTCCGGGAAAGTTGGTTAGATAACCAACTTTCCCGAAAAGCATCATTATCGCCCAAAACAGGAAATTTATCATAAATGGAAATATCTACTTTCCGGGAAAGTTGGTTAGATAACCAAATTTACCGAAAGTGGAATTATCATAGAAAACAGGAAATTTGTATCATAAAAAATGGGAAATATCTACTTTCCGCGAAGTTGGTTAGATAAACAACTTTCCCGAAATTAGTTATCATAGAAAACAGGGGAATTTGTATCATAAAAATGGGAAATATCTACTTTTCCGGGAAAGTTGGTTATCTATAGCACGAAAAGTAGATAGATTTTTCTACTTTTTCGGGGAAAGTAGATTATCGTTTTTTTTTTTCCCAAGGAAGTGAATTTTCATGTATTTTCGAGAAATATTACCTAATTTTTGGGAAGTAGATTATCATAGAAACAGGAAATTTGTATTACAAAAAAAGCTAAGAATATCTACTTTCCGGGAAAGTTGGTTAGATAACCAAATTTGCCAATAGATATCATAGAAAACAGGAAATTTGTATCATAAAAAATGGAAATATCTACTTTCAGAAAGTTGGTTAGATAAACTTTCCCGAAAATAGATATCATAGAAACAGGAAATTTGTATCATAAAAAATGGGAAATATCTACTTTCAGGGAAAGTTGGTTATCTACTTCGAAAAGTAGATAGATTCTACTTTTCGGGAAAGTAGATTATCGACTTTTGAAGGAAGTAGATTTTTCGTATTTTCGGGGAAATATTACCTAATTTTGCCAAAGTAGATTATCATAGAAAACAGGAAATTTGTATCACAAAAATAAATATCACTTTCCGGGAAAGTTGGTTAGATAACCAAATTTGCCGAAAATAGATTATCATAGAGAGCAAGGGAAATTTGTATCATAAAATGGGAAATATCTACTTTCCGGGAAAGTTGGTTAGATAACCTTTCCCGAAAATAAAATTATCATAAAAGCGGTATATCATAAATGAAATATCACTTTCAGAAGGTGGATTTAGATAATAAATTTGCCGAAATAGATTATCATAGAAACAGGAAATTTGTATCATAAAAATGGGAAATATCTACTTTTCCGCGAAAGTTGGTTAGATAAACAACAAAGCCAAGATTTATCATAGAAAACAGGAAATTTGTATCATAAAAAATGGAAATATCTACTTTTCGGGAAGAGTTGGTTATCTACTTTTCGAAAAGTAGATACATTTTCTACTTTCGAAGGAAGTAGATTATCGATTTTTTCGGGGAATAGATTTTCAATTTTGGAAATATTACCTAATTTTGCGAAGTAGATTATC
Organism: Homarus americanus; assembly: GCF_018991925.1. NCBI lineage: Eukaryota > Metazoa > Arthropoda > Malacostraca > Decapoda > Nephropidae > Homarus > Homarus americanus. The sequence continues at coordinate 7,001 of NW_024741384.1, forward strand.
ATAGAAAACAGGAAATTTGTATCATAAAAATAGGAAATATCTACTTTCCGGGAAGTTGGTTATCTAACTTCCCAGTAGATAGATTTTCTACTTTGGGAAGAAGTAGATATCGTTTTTTGGGAAGTAAGATTTTCGTAACCTTTCGGGAAATATACCTAATTTTGGGAAGTAGATTATCATAGAAAGCAGGAAGTTGTATTACAAAAAGGAAATGGGAAATATCACTTTCCGGAAAGTTGGTTAGATAACCAAATTGCCGAAAAATAGATATCATAAAACAGGAAATTTGTATCATAAAAAGAAATGGGAAATATCTACTTTTTCCGGGAAAGTTGGTTAGATAAAACAACTTTCCGAAATGGAACCAATATAGAAAACAGGAAATTTGTATCATAAAAAATGGGAAATATCACTTTCGGGAAAGTTGGTTAGATAAAAATTGCCGAAAATAGATTATCATAAAACCGAAATTTGTATCATAAAATGGGAAATATCTACTTTCCGCGAAGTTGGTTGAATAAACAGCTGCAAAATTAGATTATCATAGAAACACGGTATGCATGGAAATAATAGCAGGAGGAAGTTGATTCTTTTCGAAAGTAGATAGAATTTTACAAAAGGAAAGTAGATTATCGATTTTTCGGGGAATAGATTTTTCGAATTTTGGGGAAATATTGCCTAATTTTTGCGGAAGTAGATTATCATAGAAGCAGAGGAAATTTGTATCATAAAAATGAAATATCTACTTTCCGGGAAAGTTGGTTATCTACTTCCCCGAAAAGTAGATAGATTTTTCTACTTTTTCGGGAAAGTAGATTATCGACTTTTTGGAAGTAGATTTCCGTATTTTCAAATATTACACCTATTTTGCGAAACAGATTATCATAATAGAAACGGGAAATTTGTATCATAAAAAATGGAAATATCTACTTTCGGGAAAGTTGGTTAGATAACAAATTGCCGAAAATAGATTATCATAGAAAAACAGGAAATTTGTATCATAAAAATGGGAAATAATATCTACTTTCCGGGAAAGTTGGTTATCTACTTTCAGAAATGTAGATAGATTTTCTACTTTTCGGGAAAGTAATTATCGACTTTCGGGAGATAGATTTTCCGAATTTTGGAAATATTACCTAATTTTGCAAAGTAGATTATCATAGAAAGCAGGAAATTTGTATCATAAAAATAGGGAAATATCTACTTTCCGGAAAGTTGGTTATCTACTTCCCGAAAAGTAGATAATTCAACTTTTCGGGAAAGTAGAATATCGACTTTTGGGGAAGTGGTACCGTATTTTCGGGAAAAATTTCCTAATTTTAGGAAGTAGATTATCATAGAAACGGAAATTTATCACAAAAATAGGAAACATCTACTTTCCGGGAAAGTTGGTTAGATAACAAATTTGCCGAAAATAGACATATCATAGAAACAGGAAATTTGTATCATAAAAAATGGGAAATATCTACTTTCCGGGAAAGTTGGTTAGATAACCAACTTTCCCGAAAATAGATATCATAGAAACAGGAAATTTGTATCATAAATGGGAAATAATAGCTACTTTTCAGGAAAGTTGGTTAGATAACAAATTGCCGAAAATAGATATCATAGAAAACAGAGGAAATTTGTATCATAAAATGAGATATCTACTTTCCGCGAAAGTTGGTTAAGATAAATAACTTTCCGAAAATAATTATCATAGAAAACGGAAATTTGTATCACAAAAATGGAAATATCTACTTTCGGGAAGGGTGGTTAGATAACCAAATTTGCCGAAAATAGTTTATCATAAAGCAGGAGGGGATTTGCATCATAAAAATGAGAGGAAATATCTACTTTCCGGGAAAAGTTGGTTATTTTCGAAAAGTAGATAAGATTACACACCTACTTTTCGGAAAGTAGATTATCGATTTTTTCGGGGAATAGATTTTTCGAATTTTGGGAAATATTACCTAATTTTGCAGAAGTAGATTATCATAAGAAAACAGGAAATTTGTATCATAAAAAATGGGAAATATCTTACTTTCCGGGAAAGTTGGTTATCACTTCCCCGAAAAGTAAGATAGATTTTCTACTTTTCGGAAGTAGATTATCGACTTTTGAAATTAGATTTTCGTATTTTTCGGGGAAATATTGCCTAATTTTGGGAAGTAGATTATCATAGAAACGGGAAATTTGTATCACAAAAATGGGAAATATCTACTTTCCGGGAAAGTTAGTTAGATAACCAAATTTGCCGAAAATAGTTTATCATAAAACGGGAAATTTGTATCATAAAAAATGGGAAATCTACTTTCACTTTGAAAGTTGGTTAGTCAGCAACTTTCCCGAAATTAGATTATTATAGAAAACAGGAAATTTGTATCATAAAATGGAAATATCCTACGTTCCGGAAAAGTTGGTTATCTACTTCCCCGAAAAGTAGATAGATTTTTCTACTTTTCGGGGAAAGTAGATTGTATCGACATTTTGGGGAAGTAGATTTTCGTATTTTCGGGGAAATATTACCTAATTTTGCGAAGTAGAATTATCATAGAAAACTTGGGAAATTTTGTATCATAAAAAATGGGAAATATCTACTTTCTAGGAAAATTGGTTAGATAAGCAAATTTGCCGAAAATAGATATCATAAAACGGGAAATTTGTATCATAAAAAATGGGAAATATCTACTTTCCGGGAAAAGTTGGTTAGATATTAACTTTCCCGAAAATCATTATCATAGAAACAGGAAATTTGTACATCATAAATGGGAAATATCTACTTTCCGGGAAAGTTGGTTAGATAACCAAATTTGCCGAAAATGAATTCTATCATATATAAAAACCGGGAAATTTGTATCATAAAAATGGGAAATATCTACTTTCCGAGAAAATTTGGTTGTATCTACTTTCCCGAAAGTAGATAGATTTCTTTTCGGGAAGAAGATTATCTGATTTTTTCGGGGGAATAGATTTTCGTATTTCGGGAAATATTACCTAATTTTGGGAAGTTGATTATCATAGAAAACCGGGAAATTTGTATCATAGTGGAAATATCTACTTTCCGGGAAAGTTGGTTATCTACTTCTCAAAAGTAGATAGATTTTCTACTTTTCAGAAGTAGATTATCGACTTTGAAGTAGATTTTCGTATTTTCGGAAATATTACCTAATTTTGGGGAAGTAGTTATCATAGAAAACAGGAATTTTTTATCACAAAATGGAATATATCTACTTTCCGGGAGAGTTTAGTTAGATAACCAAATTTGCCGAAAATAGATTATCATAGAAACGGGAAATTTGTATCATAAAAATGAAATATCTACTTTCCGGGAAAGTTGGTAATCTACTTTCCGAAAAGTAGATAGATTTTCTACTTTTCGGGAAAGTTGATTATCGATTTTTCAGGGGAATAGATTTTCGAATTTGGGTGAAATATTATCTAATTTGCGAAGTAGATTATCATAGAAACGGGAAATTTGTATCACAAAAATGGGAAATATCTGACTGTCCGGGAAAGTTGGTAGGATAACCAAATTTGCCGAAATAGATTATCATAGAAAACGGGAAATTTGTATCATAAAAATGGGAAATATCTACTTTCCGGGAAAGTTGGTTAGATAACCAAATTTGCCGAAAATAGATTATCATAGAAAACAGGAAATTTGTATCATAAAAAATGGGAAATATCTACTTTCCGCGAAAGTTGGTTAGATAAACAACTTGAAAATAGATTATCATAGAAACAGGAAATTTGTATCACAAAAATGAAATATCTACTTTCCAAAAGTTGGTTAGATAACCAAATTTGCCGAAAATAGTTTATCATAGAAAACGGTTGAAATTTGTATCATAAAAATGGGAAATATCTACTTTCCGGGAAAGTTGGTTAGATAACCAACTTTCCCGGAAATATTATCATAGAAAACGTTAAATTTGTATCATAAATGGGAAATATCTACTTTCCGGGAAAGTTGGTTAGATAACCAAATTTGCCGAAAATAGATTATCATAAACAGAAATTTGTATCATAAAAATGGGAAATATCTACTTTCCGTGAAAGTTGGTTAGATAAACAACTCGAAAATAGATATCATAGAAAACAGGAAATTTGTATCATAAAAATGGAAATATCTACTTTCCGGGAAGTTGGTTATCTACTTTCGAAAAGTAGATAGATTTTCTCTTTTTCGGCAAAGTAGATTATCGATTTTCGGGGAATAGATTTTTCGAATTTTGGGGAAATATTACCTAATTTTGCAGTAGATTATCATAGAAACAGAATTTTGTATCATAAAAATGGGAAATATCTACTTTCCGGGAAAGTTGGTTATCTACTTTCCCGAAAGTAGATAGATTTTCTACTTTTCGGGAAAGTAGATTATCGATTTTCAGGGAATAGATTTTTCGGTAGGAAATATTACCTAATTTGGGAAGTAGATTATCATAGAAAACGGGAAATTTGTATCATAAAAATGGGAAATATCTACTTTCCGGGAAAGGTTGGTTATCTACTTCCCGAAAGTAGATAGATTTTCAACTTTTCGGGAAAGTAGATTATCGAATTTTGGGGAAGTAGATTTTCGTATTTTCTGAAATATACCTAATTTGGGAAGTAGATTATCATGAAAACGGGAAATTTGTATCACAAAAAATGGGAAATATCTACTTTCCGGGAAAGTTGGTTAGATAACCAATTTGCCGAAATAGATTATCATAAACGGAAATTTGTATAAAAATGGAAATTCTTGGAAAGTTGGTTAGATAACCAAATTTGCCGAAAATAGATTATCATAGAAAACGGAAATTTGTATAAAAATTGGAAATATCTACTTTCCGGGAAAGTTGGTTAGATAACCAAATTTGCGAAAATAGATTATCATAGAAAACGGGAAATTTGTATCACAAAATGGGGAAATATCTACTTTCCGCGAAAGTTGGTTAGATAAACAACTTTCCCGGAAATTAGATTATCATAGAAATCGAAATTTGTATCATAAAAATGGGAAATATCTACTTTCCGTGAAAGTAAGTTATTTACTCCCGAAAAGTAGATAGATTTTCTACTGGAAAGTAGATTATCGACTTTTGGGGAAGATTTTCGTATTTTCGGGGAAATATTACTAATTTTGCGAAGTAGATTATCATAGAAAACAGGAATTGTATCACAAAATGGGAAATATCTACTTTCCGGAAAGTAGATTATCGATTTTCGGGGAATAGATTTTTGAATTGAAATATTACCTAATTTTGCAAGTAGATTATCATAGAAAACGGGAAATTTGTATCATAAAAATGGAAATATCTACTTTCCGAAAGTTGGTTATCTACTTTCCGAAAAGTAGATAGATTTTCTACTTTCGGGGAAAGTAGATTATCGACTTTTTGGGAAGTATATTTTCGTATTTTTGGGAAATATTACCTAATTTTGGGAAGTAGATTATCAGAAAACGGGAAATTTGTATCACAAAAATGGGAAATATCTACTTTCCGAAAGTTGGTAGATAAATCAAATTTGCCGAAGATAGATTATCATAGAAAACGGAAATTTGTATCATAAAAAATGGGAAATATTCACTCTCCGGAAAGTTGATTAGATAAACAACTTTCCCGAAAAATTGATTATCATAGAAAACGGGAAATTTGTATCATAAATGGGAAATATCTACTTTCCGGGAAAGTTGGTTAGATAACCAATTTGCCGAAAATAGATTATCATAGAAAACGGAAATTTGTATCATAAAAATGGGAAAATCTACTTTCCGCGAAAGTTGGTATTAGATAAACAACTCTCCCGAAAATAGATTATCATAGAAAACGGGAAATTTGTATCACAAAAATGGGAAATATCTACTTCCGGAAAGTTGGTTAGATAACCAAATTTGCCGAAAATAGTTTATCATAGAAATAGGGAAATTTGTATCATAAAATGGGAATATCTACTTTCCGGAAAAGTTGGTTAGATAACCAACTTTCCCGAAAATAGATTATCATAGAAAACGGAAATTTGTATCATAAATGGGAAATATCTACTTTCCGAAAGTTGGTTAGATAACCAAATTTGCCGAAAATAGATTATCATAGAAACGAAATTTGTATCATAAAAATGGGAAATATCTACTTTCCGGAAAGTTGAGTTAGATAAACAACTTTCCGAAATTAGATTATCATAGAAAAACGGAAATTTGTATCATAAAAATGGGAAATATCTACTTCCGGAAAGAAGATTTATTTCGAAAAGTAGATAGATTTTCTACTTTTCGGGAAAGTAGATTATCGACTTTTGGGGAAGTAGATTTCGTATTTTCGGGAAATATTACCTAATTTTGCGAAGTAGATTATCATAGAAAACCGGAAGTTTGTATCACAAAAATGGGAAATATCTACTTTCCGGGAAAGTTGGTTAGATAACCAAATTTGCCGAAAATAGATTATCATAGAAAACGGGAAATTTGTATCATAAAAATGGGAATATACTTTCCGGGAAAGTTGGTTAGATAACCAACTTTCCGAAAATAGAATTTATCATAGAAACGGAAATTTGTATCATAAATGGAAATATCTACTTTCCAGGAAAGTTGGTTAGATAACCAAATTTGCCGAAAATAGATTATCATAGAAAAACGGAAATTTGTATCATAAAAATGGGAAATATCTACTTTCCGCGAAAGTTGGTGAGATAAAAACTTTCCCGAAAATAGATTATCATAGAAAACGGAAATTTGTATCATAAAAATGGAAATATCTACTTTCCGGGAAAGTTGGTTATCTACTTCCGAAAAGTAGATAGATTTCTACTTTTCGCGAAAGTAGATTATCGATTTTCGGGGAATAGATTGAATTTTGGGGAAATATTACCTAATTTTGCGAAGTAGGATTATCATAGAAAACGGGAAATTTGTATCACAAAAATGGGAAATATCTACTTTCCGAAAGTTGGTTAGATAACCAAATTTGCCGAAAATGAGATATCATAGAAAACGGGAAATTTGTATCATAAAAATGGAAATATCTACTTTCCGTGTAAGTTGAGTTAGATAAACAACTTTCCCGGAAAATAGATTATCATAGAAACAGGAAATTTGTATCATAAAAATGGAAATATTTTCCGGGAAAGTTGGTTATCTACTTTCCGAAAAGTAGATAGATTTTCTACTTTTCGGAAAGTAGATTATCGATTTTTCGGGGAATAGATTTTCGAATTTTGGGGAAAATATTACCTAATTTTGCGAAGTAGATTATCAGAAAACGGGAATTTTGTATCATAAAAAATGGAAATATCTACCTTCCGGGAAAGTTGGTTATCTACTTTCCCGAAAAGTGAATAGATTTTCTACTTTTCGGGAAAGTAGATTATCGATTTTTCGGGAATAGATTTTCGAATTTTGGGGGAAATATTCTAATTTGGGAAGTAGATTATCACAGAAAACGGGAAATTTGTATCATAAAAATGGGAAATATCTACTTTCCGGGAAAGTTGGTCTACTTCCCGAAAAGTAGATAGATTTTCAACTTTTCGGGAAAGTAGATTATCGAATTTTTGGGAAGTAGGATTTTCGTATTTTCTGGGAAATATTACCTAATTTTGGGAAGTAGATTATCATAGAAAACGGGAAATTTGTATCACAAAAATGGAAATATCTACTTTCCGGGAAAGTTGGTTAAATAACCAAATTTGCCGAAAATAGATTATCATAGAAAACGGGAAATTTGTATCACAAAAATGGGAAATATCTACTTTCCGGAAAGTTGAGATAACCAAATTTGCCGAAAATAGATTATCATAGAAAAGCAGGAAATTTGTATCACAAAAAATGGGAAATATCTACTTTCGCGTGAAAGTTGGTTAGATAAACAACTTTCCGAAATTAGATTATCATAGAAATCAGAAAATTTGTATCATAAAAATGGGAAATATCTACTTTCCGGGAAAGTGTTATCTACTTCCCCGAAAAGTAGATAGATTTTCATTTTCGGGAAAGTAGATTATCGACTTTTGGAAGTAGATTTTCGTGTTTTCTGGGAAATATTACCTAATTTTGGGAAGTAGATTATCATAGAAAACGGGAAATTTGTATTACAAAAAATGGGAAATATCTACTTTCAGGGAAAGTTGGTTAGATAACCAAATTTGCCGAAAATAGATTATCATAGAAACGGGAAATTTGTATCACAAAAAATGGGAAATATCTACTTTCCGGGAAAGTTGGTTAGATCACCAAATTTGCCGAAAATAGATTATCATAGAAAACAGGAAATTTGTATCATAAAAAATGGAAATATCTCACTTCCGGAAAGTTGGTTAGATAAAACTTTCCCGAAAATAAATTATCATAGAAAACGGAAATTTGTATCATAAATGGGAAATATCTACTTTCCGGGAAAGTTGGTTAGATAACCAAATTTGCCGAAAATAGATTATCATAGAAAACGGAAATTTTGTATCATAAAAATGGGAAATATCTACTTTCCGCGAAAGTTGGTTAGATAAACAACTTTCCCGAAAATAGATTATCATAGAAAACAGGAAATTTGTATCATAAAAATGGGAAATATCTACTTTCCGGGAAAGTTGGTTATCTATTTCCCGAAAAGTAGATACATTTTCTACTGGGAAAGTAGATTATCGTTTTTTGGGGGAATAGATTTTTCGAATTTTGGAAATATTACTAATTTTGCGAAGTAGATTATCATAGAAAACGGGAAATTTGTATCATAAAAATGTGAAATATCTACTTTCCGGGAAAGTTGGTTATCACTTTCTGAAAAGTATAGATTTCTACTTTTCGCGAAAGTAGATTATCGATTTTCGGGGAATAGATTTTCGGGTTTGGAAATATTACCTAATTTTGCGAAGTAGATTATCATAGAAAAAGGGAAATTTGTATCACAAAAAATGGGAAATATCTACTTTCGGTGTTGAAATAGATAACTGGTTCTGTCGAAAATCGATTATCATAGAAAACGGAAATTTGTATCATAAAAATGGGAAATAATATCTACTTTCCGTGTAAGTTGGTTAGATAAACAACTTTCCGAAAATAGATTATCATAGAAAACGAAATTTGTATCATAAAAATGGGAAATATCTACTTTTCCGAAAGTTGGTGATTTTCCCGAAAATAGATAGATTTTTCTACTTTTCGAAAGTAGATTATCGATTTTCGTGGATGATTTTTGAATTTTGGAAATATTACCTAATTTGCGAAGTAGATTATCATAGAAAACGGGAATTTTGTATCATAAAAGTTGGGAAAATATCTACCTTCCGGGAAAGTTGGTTTATCTACTTTCCCGAAAAAGTAGATAGATTTTCTACTTTTCGGAAAGTAGATTATCGATTTTCGGGAATAGATTTTTTCGAATTTTGGGGAAATATTACCTAATTTGGAAGTAGATTATCGTAAAGGCGGAAATTTGTATCATAAAAAATGAAATATCTGCTTTCGGAGAGTTGGTTATCTACTTCCCGAAAGTGATGAATTTTCTACTTTTTCGGGAAAGTAGATTATCGATTTTTTGGGGAAGTAGATTTTTCGTATTTTCTGGGAAATATTACCTAATTTTGGGAAGTAGATTATCATAAAACAGGAAATTTGTATCACAAAAAATGGAAATATCTACTTTCAGAGAAAGTTAGGTTGAATAACAAATTTGCCGAAAATAGATTATCATAGAAACGGGAAATTTGTATCATAAAAAATGGAAATATCTGCTTTCGGGAAGTTGGTTGAATAACCAATTTTGCGAAAATAGATTATCATAGAAACAGGAAATTTGTATCAAAATGTGGAAATATCTACTTTCCGGGAAAGTTGGTTAGATAATAACCAAATTTGCGAAAATGGATATCATAAAACAGGAAATTTGTATCGTAAAAAAATGGGAAATATCTACTTTCCGCGAAAGTTGGTTAGATAAATAACTTTCCGAAATTAGATTATCATAGAAACAGGAAATTTATTTCATAAAAATGAGAAATATCTACTTTTGGAAAGTTGGTTATCTACTTCCCCGAAGTAGATAGATTTTCTACTTTTCCAAAATGGATTATCGACTTTTTGGGGAAGTAGATTTTTCGTATTTTCGGGAAATATTACCTAATTTTGGGAAGTAGATTATCATAGAAAACAGGAAATTTGTATTACAAAA
>NW_024741385.1:0-56973 GCF_018991925.1 Homarus americanus
ACATGCCACCTTGCCTGGTTTGAGATTGAGACCTACCTATGCCAGGACAGGAGTTTGTTACAGGAATTACAACATTCCCCACCGCCACTTGTTGGTCGAGTGGTCGTAGAGTGGTTCCTGCAACTCTGTCCGGAAGCCCAGTCAGGGATCCTACTTCCTTAGTGTTAATGAATGCTCACTTATAGACGTGAGAGTGTACCTAATTAGGAGGGGTAGGGATCAGGATTGCGACCCATTCCCAGGTGGATCCGCACGATCAAGATTACCTAGGAAGGCTCGGCGGAGGATGGGTAGTCTCCTGTTCTTGTTCACAAATCCCTGGAGGGAGGTGAACAGTTACAGGGGGACCCAAGGACGAATACACCTCAGGTGCAGGTCCCCAGGCCAGAGCAGAAGGAAGGAAAGAGGAAGAATAGCCACTGGGTAGTACCAGGTCGCAGAAGTCCGCCCAAGAAGCCATTGCAGAGCACTCCAATCAGGCTCCTCTGATCAGGAGTCACCCTGATCAGTGGGGAGGCACAGAAAGGGCGTTGTCTGGAACAAGCTTCCCACTTGTCAAAGTGATGGTTAGTGAGGTGGTCGTTCAAGTTCAGTTCGTCAACGGTAAGAGATAGGCTGGCTGGCCTGGCAGTGAGGGGTCCAGAGACGTCCATTCACAACGAAGGCTGGTCTGAGTGTGTGTGTGAGCTAACTTACTATTATATAGTCCTCCTACCTGACTGGAGAGTCCTGACTCCACTAACCTGAAGATTAACAACCGTGGAGGCCCTGAACCCTACCTGAAGAATTGTCACCCCAAGTGTTGCCACCTGAAGAATCGTCGCCCAAGATATCCCACCTGAAGAATTGTCGCCCTGCCGGACTGTGGGGTGACGATTCTTCAGGTGATCCTCAAATTATTTGCTGTCTTGCAAGGATTCCAGAAATGCAATTTATATTCTGCTAAATCAAATTATTGACATTTTATAAGCGAAAAACTTAAACTCCATGCCCTTTATAATCCCCCTCCGCCTAGCCAGAAGATGGTGGAGATAATGATTAATGGGATGAATTTTGTTTTAGGCTTAAAGATTTCTTATAAAAGTCACAGACTTGACTTAATAGAATATAACTTGCATTGCTGGAATCCTTGCCAGATAGCAATTAATTTGAGTATAAACATCTCATAGTTTGCACAAGAGATAAATTTTTTAGTCCTTACATAGTACAATGATAACATGAATATGCTGCTCAAAATCATGGCCTTTTCACAGTTAAAAGTCTGTATAACTAGTCCTAGTGGTCAGAATATTATAGTATCGAATGTTACAGAGTATTTCAAATAAATTCTTTGTTTAGTTCTGCACATAGATACTTGGGGATAGAAACTGCAATAATTTGAGCTTATTAATACCAGTATCCTTCATGTACAGTAAAATACTTATTTTTACCTTATTATTCAGCTTGGCATTTAAGGATATCACAATGGAAACGTCTCATAGATAAATTTATTCACGATTATTATGGTATTAAATTCATCTCTCTAACACAAATAGTTTATAAAGAATGCCTGAGGAAGGGAGAGGGAAGGTCCATTGGAATGTGACTGTGTGCCCCCCCCGCCCCCCACCCACTCCCAAGGGTCGCTTTACTGGTTGTTTTTCTACTGCACTCCGTCACTCATGATACACTATTGTTTATTAGTTTTTCGTTAATTAGTAAACATACGTTACTGTAATAATCTGTGCTTATTAATACCTATATTCTTCATATGGTATCACAGTAAGAGAACTGCCCCTTGTGCCAGAATGTCGCCGAGATGTTTGAAACTGTCTCAGTACCAACCAGAACATGAAACCAATACGAATGAATCTAAAGGTTCGAAGTAACAGACTCAGGTTCATACATCTGAAGCAGGCAGTGCAGCAATAATTGGTCGGAGGGTTAACGAGCTTTTGGGTGAGACTGTACTATGTATATCTCATGGGTAAAAAATAATGTCATTCAAGACATCTTCAGATCATAAGACCCAATAATCCCCCCACCCAACAACGGGTGACCTGTCACTGCATCAGGTCAGGCTAGTAACATGACCCAATAATCTCCCACCCGACCTCAATCACAAGTTACGTATTACAGTCAATTGAGTAAAGTGTCTGCCTACTTTAAGCTAAAGGTGACAGGATCTGCTGGTGAGTACAATATATACAGTAGTATACATTATTAAGTTTACAGTATGAACAATATTTTACAGTGGTGTTTGCATAAATAAGTACATAAGAACATAAGAATGGAGGAAACTGCAGGGGGCCTATTGGGCACTGGGCAGTCCCATTTGCACCCAACCCCTATTGCTCATTTATCCATCCAGCCTATGTTTGAAGCTATCCAGCGTATTCGAGTTAATTTTGATATTGGTAACTTGTTCCACTAGTCCACTACTCTATTTAAATCCATTGTTACGAGTTCGCTCCTGGTTGGATAGTTTGAGTACCTTGGTAATGTCCCCTTTGTTCAGCCCTGACTTCCATTTATACACCTCTATCATATCGCCCCTCACTTGCTCTCGAGGGAGTGCAAATTAAAAGTTTTAACCTGTCTATACTCAAGGTTCCTATTGCCCAGGATTAGTCTTGTCATTCTCATTTGAATGTAATAAGGTGACCAGAATTGAACAGCCTAATCCAAGTGAGGTCTCACAAGCACGAGATATAGTTTAAGGATGACCTCGCTATTCTTGTAACTAACGCCTTTTGTATGAACCCAAGTAATTTTATTAGCCTTGCTTGGGCAATACATTGTTTGCTTGGCTTAAGATTCCTATTTATTATTACTCCTAAATCTTTCTCACAGTCGGATTTCTCTATAACATCGTTGTTCATCTGGTATCTGGTTTCTCTGTTTGCATCTCTTAGATTAAGTATTTTACATTTGACCACATTGAATTTCATCTGCCATTTTTCAGACCATTCTAAAAATTTGTTTAGATCCTCCTGTAGTTTTGCAGATTCCTCGTCAGATTTAATTACACGCCGCATTTTAGTGTCATCAGCAAATTTACTGATGTTGCTGTCAACGCCAATATCCATATCGTTATGTATATATTAAATAATAATGGTACTCCAATCGAATTTAGCGCCATTAATGCTCACTCGCTGTTTCTTGTCCTGTAACCACGCCCTAATCCATTTTAGAATATCTCCTTCAATGCCACGAGCCTCCACTTTTCTTATTAGCTTTTCGTGGGGGACTCTGTCGAAGGCTTTGCTAAAGTTAAGATATACCACATGATAGTCATGCCCCTCGTCCACTGATTTGAAAACAGCTGAAAAGAATGTTAATAGATTAGTTAGACATGAACGACCGCTTGTGAAGCCATGTTGGGAATTATTGATGAACTTGTGCTTCTCCAGGTGATTTCGAATAAAGTTTGAAATTATTGCTTCCAGTAATTTGCCCACAATTGATGCTAAACTGATTTGACGATAGTTAGAGGATAGTGATCTCTCCCCTTCTTAAATCGGTATTACATTCGCTATCTTCCAGGTTTCTGGTACTACACCCGTTTTTAAGGACATGTTAAACAAATTTGCTATGGGCATACTAAGCTCTTTCTTACATTCCTTTAATAGTCTGGTGACTTATTAGGCTTTAGCTTGTCTATTTGCTTACTAACATCGTTACTAGGCACTAATATCTCACTTAATCTATTTTCTTCGCTATCTTTGTATATAGTCGGTGCCTCGGGTATCATGTTTAAATTTTCGGTGGTGAAAACTTGAAAAATATCTATTCAGATTATTGTTCATTTCTCCGTCGTTATCAGTTAGCTCGCCGGTATCTGACCGCATTGGTCCAATCTTTTCTCGTGTTTTAGTCTGATACATTTGAAAGAATCCCTTGATGTTTGACTTCGCCTCCTGTGTTACCTTCTGTTCATTATTCCTCTTTGCTTTTATCTCGGTCATAACCCTACTGGCCAATACCTTAAAATAATCTCGGAGGTAAACTTCACCACGATTTATTCTCCACCCTGTAGCCTTTCCTTGTCCAATAATATTCTTTAAATAATTATTTATCCATCTGGGATCATATTTTGTTAGGTTATCGTTGTCAGGTCTCCCGGTAGAGTGAGGTCTCCCTCTGTGGGTACATTGTGTGGGGTCACGTCACGTGAGGTCATATAATTCACCCCCAAACATGAATCCCTTCTCTCAGCTGCCTTTTCAAGTCTTTCAAAGCTTACCCTTCTGAAAGCTGGGACTTTAATGGGATTTTCCTTGTTACTGCCATTAAATTCTAATTTGAATCGTACTTCTTTGTTCCCTACCTCGACATTACTAATGAGGTTTTCTCAGTTTGACAGAAGTAAATCGAGTATGTTATTACCTTGGGTGGGTTCGGCTATATGTTGACTTAGGAAACAGTCCTGAACTGTTTCAAGAAAATCCTCTGATTCTGAGTTACCCGTAAAGTCGATCCAATCTATTTGGCTAAAGTTAAAGTCGCCTACAATACAGACTTTGCTTTGGGTGATGCCCTGCGCATTCATCCCAAATAAGTCGCTCATTAACTCTATCAAGATTAGGAGGTCTATATATTACTCCTGTGATTAATTTCTCACTAACATCGATTAATTATATCCAAATTGTTTCTGTATTCAGTTCAGTTTTTATTTCCTTATATATTTCACACTTCAGATTATCCCTGACATAGATTGCTACTACGTCTCCTTTCCTAATCTGCCTATTGTTATGTAATAATTTGTAACCTGCAAATTGGTATTCGACAGGTAACTCCCGTGAGTCTAAGTTTATCCATGCTTCAGTGAATGCTATTATAGCGTTTTTTTCGGTACATACCAACGCCCTGATTTCATCCACTTTGTTTCTCAAACTTCTACTGTTTGCGTAGTAGACATTTAAGTTAGTCAGATCTGAGTCCTCTCTTTGTTGCATTAAGGGTTTAACTCCCTGCCTAATTTAGTTTTGTCCTCATTCCTAGCACTATTTCTCTGTAACCTTTTACTTTGTTTACCTGTCCCACTGCACTCTCCTCGATTCCCTTGGCTCATACATTTCCCTAGCACTTTAAAGACTTTGACATCTTTTGAGCTGCTCTCTCTCAGAAGCAAGCCAGGGTTGCCACCCCATCTCTAGACAGATGTACCCCATCCCCAGACAAATGTACCCCATCCCTATCATAAAGGTCCCTTCTGCCGCAAACGTTGTCACAGTTGCCAACCAATTGGACTGATATTGACTTGCAATATCTTTCAAGGTGGCCGTTGAGACCAACTGCCCTTGACAACCATTCATTGACAACTCTCCTTCTAGGCAGACATCATATATGATAGGGATCACTCCCTTCAACCTAATACGTTTTAAAGCTGTCTTGAACTTATCAAGGAGCTCCTCACTCCTACACCGGTCAATATCATTGACTCCTGCATTGAGGCTAATAATGGGTTTGTTCCTATTACCAGACAAGATATTGTCCATCCTATCGCCTATGTCCCCCACCCCAGTTCCTGGGAAACACACCCTCATCCTATTTTTATTTTTACCACTAAAAGCTATATTCAGTTACCTTACACCTGAGATTCGCCAACAATTAAGGTTTTCTTACCTTCCTTGTCAGCACTGTTCCTGACTATGCTAACGTCCAATTCGTCTATCAAAGGACTGGAAGAGTTTGTACACTTAGCTGTTGTCGACCAGTTTGGTCGTTCCTCTCCTCATAACCTTCCATTCGCCTCTGTTTTCGTCAGACGCAGGCTTTCCTTGTCTCATGTCTTCTTCCTTCATCCTCCCTATAACTTCCTTTAATTTCAAGTTTCCGTCCTTGACCTTTACTAGCTCGGCCCTCGGAAGGGTACAGAGCTGCTTACAAGTAGCACTAAATTAATCCCTGGAGCTAAGTCAGACCACAACTGACACCATCCACATCACACATAGACCCTTACATCACACACACACACACACACACAAGCACACCCTCCAACAACCACCCACACACCTCTACATCACCCACACACACCCCAATCACCACTCTCACCCCATATCACCAACACCATCACCATCCGCTACACATCATTCACCCCCAACATTACTCACGCACACACACACACCCTTTCGACTCTCACTGACCATCACCACGACCTCATCTGCAAATTTGGTAAGAAGCTTCTACACCATCCTCGACACCGGCTCCTACTACCACCTGAGATCCCTAGCCCGAGAATTGCTGTTCGACACCACAACCTCATCCAGCCCATACGTACACGAACTGATCGCTATAAGAACAGCCCAGTCAACCATTGTAAATTATCAATAACTTGTAATAAACCAGTGTATTCCTCCCAGTAAACACTACTCCTTGCACTGTCACTATGTTGAAATGAAATGTAGTTTGAGCTTTTCCCCATCTAGTTATTATATATCTTATTTGTATCACTTATGTTACTTGTATATTATTTGTAATTCGAAACCCATTCCACAAATATGTAACTGTATATTTTCAGCCTTCTGGCTGCCAAGCTCTTTCAATAAACCGTTAATTATTATTACACACACACACACACACACTCCAACAACTATCCACACATACTCTTCAACAACTACACACACACACACACACACACCCCAACATCACTACGACTGCTTTGCTGTCACTTGGAATCGAGTATGACGATCATCCAGCTATGATAAAATGATATGAGTTATTAAGGATGTCACCTTCGTTGGGACCGGCTGAGTCGTTCACAAATGTTGCACACGTGGAGGGCTACATCTAGTTCGGGAAGGGCGTTGACATCTTCTTTCCGGCGTTGGCGCTTGGTGCTCCTCCAGGCATTACAGTGCGGAGCAAACGTCTCCCAGGTGAGGGTGTTGAGTTGACACTTTTTCATAATGTCTTAAGACTATCCTTATACCTTTTCAGTTGCCCGCCAGCGTTACGTTTACTATTCGTTAGGTGACTGTAAAGTTGCTGCATTGGCAATCTACTGCTGTCCACGCAGAAAATCAGTCCAACATAGTTGCTCATGGATAATGGTAGCCTCGATGCTCCTACAGTTGGTGTTCTCTTGTCTTCCCATCGAACTCGGAGGATGGAACGTAGACTACGTTGATGAAAGTTTTCAAGTGCCTTGAGGTGCCTCCTGTGTGTGACCCATGTCTCGCTGACAAAAAGCAGGGTGGGGAGGACCACTGCTCAATATTCGTGCATCTTTGTAGATAATTTCAGCTCCCTACATGGGAATGGAGTCTGCCAGGCTCGAGATGCACATCTGATCCGATGTTGAATCTCTTCATCGATGTCCTTGGTGGTGGACAGGTGGGAGTCGAGATACTGAAAGTGGGTCACATAAGAGAGGGTAGTATCGTTTAGCTGGATAGATAGTGGAGGTGTGCCTGAACCAGGGGCAGGCTGAAAGAGAATGTGAGTCTTACATACATTCACCTCAAGGCCAAATTGTTGCAAAACATCTGTAGATGTTCGGGATCTCCAGTACGGGGTATTCAGTGTGAGCGACAAGGGTGAGGTCGTTTGCAAACTGAAGTTCATTAATGGAAGCGGTGGACGTCTTTGTTCTTGCCTGGAGTCGTCTTATGTTGAAAAGACCCTTCATTCGGTACTGGATGCCCACCCTGCTGGCTTAATTGGCACTAGCACGAGTAAGGAAGGCAGCCAAGAAAATGGAAACGAGAGTTGGTGCCAGTACATATACTTGTTTTACCCCCACTTGGATGGGGAAGAACTCAGACTGGGTGCCATTGTGCAGGACACTGCCGTTCATGTCATCATGGAGTTACCTCACAATGTGGATGAATTTTGGTTGGCAGCCAAAACGGCTGAGGGTCCACCAGAGGGCTTCCCTATTGACCGAGTCGAAGGCCTTGGTTAGGTCGATGAAGGCCATGTACAGGTAATGACACTGTTCTCTGCACTTTTTCTTTATCTGGCGGGCAGCGAAGATCATGTCAGTGGTTCCACGTGATGGTCTAAAGCCACATGGTGATTCTAGGAGGAAATTTTCCGCCTCAGGAAGAAGTCTGTTCAGGACGACTCGGGCAATAATCTTGCCAGCTATACGGGCAGCAGCGAGATCCGCAGTTGCCTAGCATGGCCGTTCTCCTTGTTCTTATAAGTACTGATGATTGAGGCGTCTTTAAGAGCTTGGGGGATTTCCTCCTTTTCCCACATATTCTCCAGGAGAGAGTGGAGACGGCTGGTATGCAGAGGTCCTCCTGCTTTATACATCTGGGATGGGATTCCATCAGGCCCTAAAGCTATGTTATTTTTCATCTGTTTGATGGCAGTAGCTACCTCATCCAGGGATGGAGGATAGCTTAGATGGGTCAGCTCTGGATGCTGAGGGACCTGCTTGGTAGTTAAGACATCCACATTGGTGTTTCAGGTGAGCAGCAAATGGTAGTGCTCTTTCCAGCACTGAAGGATGCCCTCTTCATCTTTAATTAGGTAGTTACTGATGGTTGAGCGGAGGCGGAGGGGGGCTGCACCATGAGTGATTGGCCCATAAAATGTTTTAGTGGAATTGAAAAATTCGTGCATCTTGTGATGATCTGCAATCTTTGCGTCTCACATGCTTTATTTTTTAACCATTAATATTTTTAAGTTCATGTTGGGCCGCCACTTTCTTCTTGTGCAATATGACTAGTTTAGACACTTGGAAACTTTTCCCAGTAACTGTAAAAATTTGATAGGATAAGGAATTTTTCCGGGTTTGAGAAAGTCGTCTAACTATTCGGAAATCTCGGAGCCTTGGAAGTGCTCTGCACCAATTGTTCCGGTGTAACGGGGAAATGACTGTATTCTATTTCTAAGCCAGATCTTGCACATATTGTTACCCTTTTCACCACGTACAGCTTTGAATACTTCTCTCATAATAGTTAACGCAGAATTTTTTTTCAGAAGGCAAATACAGTTCACTTACTAACCATCTCTGTCTACGATTTGGTATGAGGAACATAGTTACTGGCCTTGTGTTCTAAATGTGGGTATTTTTTTTTTTACAATCTAGCCACCTATATACCTTAAAGATCCCTCTTCTAAAACCGTAGAAGTTGTTTTTGCTTCGTTTTCATTTGCTTTTAAGGAATTGCTCTCACTTTCATGTGCTTCACCAGTCATATCAGCATTTTCATTCTCAAAAAATCAAATTCAATATTTTTTAATAAAAGACTAGTCATACATATTTCTAGTGCCAATTTACGTTCATTGTATGTTTCATTTTTATTCAAAGTTTCAAGGGTCACCAATTCACTTGACAAACATTCACTATTCACTGTCTCATGAGATACCACTTGTGAGGAAGCTAATTACAAGTATTTACCTATAATGTTAATTGTATTTACATATTGGTAATGACTAACGTAGCTAGCGATGGTGGAGTTGGTGGTAGTGATTAATAACCCAACACAGCCGGGACCAAGGAAAGTATTGTTACGACCCTCCTCCTTTCACAGCCACTTAGCTTCCACCACTGGTTGCCAGTGTCATCGAATTGCCAGTCTCCGGTAATTTCCCGACGATCGGTATCAGTGTACAGACAAACAACAGAAATACACTTCTACGTACACACAGTAAAAAATATACCGCACGGATGATGTGCAAAACAATATGACACCACGAGGGATAGTGGAATAGGCATGTTGATCCTGTATTATGGTGTGTGTGTGTTCGCACACAGGGTGGTGAAATCCGTCCAGTGTGGCTTTCAGCTACCACAGATGGCTAGCCCTTGTGGCGAACAGGGAAGCAAATTGCATAAGTCTTCCCCTGCCAGTACACAGTCTCTTCACCATCAAGACTCCTGCTGTGCCTCCTCGTGGCAACACACAGTAACTGGGTGCCTGGTGGGCCCAGGCTAGACCAACAGGGGATCTCGGAGTAGTAGTGGGCCCCACAGGGACGGTGAATAGGCCCACTGGCATGTGGACACGTCTTTGCGCTTACAAACCACTTCCCAGCTGCCTTGCAGATTAACCTTGAAAGGTATACCGTAAGGCTACGGTAGTAAACCCCAAACGAAAAATCTGTGGTGGAGCCCGGCATCAGGCAGACATGCTTACAGAGCTCCAACAAGACCCTACCGGCGGTATAGGTGGAAAAAGTGACCACAATGGGAACCCAACGACTGCACCGGCGGACGAAGGCAATGCATGATGGATAGGCTACTAAGGCGAAACCCAACAAACTGGGCTATCGGCAGTCCATTGCAATTATCCTCTCCCAGTCATTGCAACACTTGCACAACTGAATCAGGAAAAGGGAGAGCCAAGATGTGTGGTTGCAGCCTGCACTCTTGACCTCACCACATAAATCAACTCATGTGCAGCCATCATCCAACTCATCATACTGTTCATCATCATCAAAACCCCTATACTCCGAAAATTCCTATGGCGGCACAGATAAGATGGTCGTTTATGCACTGGGATCTAGGCAGCAGTGCAATACGGTCCTGTCTATTCGACTGAGCAGCCCTTTCAGGAAGCCACTCTGCTCACCCCACATGGGGAGGGGGCTAGAATATATGCCCAAAACATAGCCTTTCTAAAAAATCAACCTGACTGGGCAATCACCCAGTAAGGTCGTCCTTGTGCGGTCGAAAACACAATCAAAATCACCGATCAAAAACAAAACAAAACTATATAATCTCTTATGGTCGCTGCATGGAATATCAGGACCCTTCTGGATACTGGCACAAATGAGCGTGCTGAAAGAAGAACCGCCCTTGTGGCAAAAAAGCTGGCTAGGTATAACATCGACATGGCAGCCATTTAGTGAGTCCCGGTTCCCAAACGAGGATCAACTCACATAACGAGGTTCTGGCTATACTTTTTTGTAGGGTAAGCCTGCTGTGGAGAGAACCATTTATGGAGTTGGCTTTGCCATCTGCCAATGCATCCTACACAGGCTAACTGAAATGCCTATTGGGAGCAAGGAGCGCCTCATGACGCTCTGATTCCCACTGAATCACTCTTGTCATGCCCTTTTCATCAGTGCATACGCCCCAACACTGGATACAGAGGATGAAGTCAAAGAAGCCGTTTATGCCGACCTCGACAGAGTGTTAATCTCTATCCCCAGAGAAGGTAGGGTTGTGCTCCTTGGTGACTTCAATGCCAGAGTTGGCAGAGATGCTGAGATTTGGCAGGGAACCATAGCGAGAAATGGACTAGGCACGTGTAATCCCAACGGCCTATTCCTCAGCAAGTGTGCTGCACACAACCTCACTATTGTGGCAACACCCATGATCCAAACTCTGGCATCTCATTGACTAAATAATTACCAGAGAAAGAGATCGTCGAGATGTCCTCATCACCCGTGCCCTGCATGGCTCAGACCACTGCAACACTGATCATCGATTCGTCAGAGCCAAGCTCACATCGCCCCAAAACGGCGAAGGCAGCAAGCCTCCAGAAGGTTTAACACTAAGCGTCTGGATGATCCAACGGTAGCACATGCTTTCAGAAAGCAGCTCCAACATGGGCTGATAAATAACCGGACAACAAACAACCCAAATCCCAGTGCCGAATGGAATATTCTCGACACTGTCATGACAAAAACTTGCAGAGAAGCCCTCGGCCAGATCAAAAGAATACACCGGGAGTAGTTTGATGAAAATGACCTGGCAATCAACATACTCATCGATGATAAGTGTGCTGCTTTAACTGATTGGCAGAACATCCCTCAGTCTCGGACCAGACCAAAGCAGATGCCTTCTGCAAAGACAGCGGCAACCCAGTTGGGACTTTACAATCTAAAGAGCGACTGGTTTAAAATAAAGAATGAAACACAAAAATTTGCAAATCAGCACAAGATGCGCGATTTTTTCAATTCCACTAAAACATTTCATGGGCCAATCACTCGTGGCGCAGCTCCCTTACGCTCATCTGACGGTAATTCCATAATTAAAGACGATGAAGGCCTGCTTCAGCGCTGGAAAGAGCACTAACATTCATTCCTCAACAGAAATACCGATGTGGATGTCCTGACTACCCAGCAGGTCCCTCAGCATCCAGAGCTGACCCACCTCAGCTATCCTCTATTCCTGGATGAGGTAGCTACTGCCATCAAACTAATGCAAAATAACAAAGCCTCAGGGCCTGATGGAATCCCAACCGAGGTGTATAAAGCAGGAGGCCCTCTGCTTACCAGTCGGCTTCACTCTCCCAATCCCCAAACTCTTAAAGACGCATCCATCGTCAATATTTTTAAGAACAAGGGAGACTGGTCAGAGTGTGGCAACTACCGCGGGATCTCGCTGCTATGCATAGCTGGCAAGATTATCGCCCGAGTCCTCCTAATCAGACTTCTTCCTGAGGCGGAAAACTTCCTCCCAGAATCTCCATGTGGCTTTAGACCATCACGTGGCACCACTGACATGATCTTTGCTGCCCGTGAGATACAGGAAAAGTGCAGAGAACTGCGTCGTGAACTGTACATGGCTTTCATTGACATAACCAAGGCATGCGACTCAGTTAACAGGGAAGCCATTGTGAGGCAACTCAACGATGGCACGAACGGCAGTGTCCTGCACAATGGCACCCAGTCTGAGTTGTTCCCCATCCAAACGGGGGTATCTGGCACCAACTCTCTTTTCCATTTTCTTGGCTGCCTTCCTTACTTGTGCCAGTGCCAATTTAGCCAGCGGGGTGGACATCAAACAGGGAGGTACTACCGCCTGGGAAGATATTGGAAGCATAATGTGTTGTCTAATGGTAGACCCTGCTGCCATATGGCATCACGAATATTGTGACCAAGTCTTAGGTTGCTGATTTGTCTTTCTGCCTCATTTACACACAATTGCAGGATCTCAATTGTTTCTCTTACTATTGACAACACGACATACTATACATATATTTTCTCACTTTTGATTATTGTTTTTCTTTCCTTTATTATTATTATTACAGTGTTGTTATTATTATTATTATTATTATTATTATTATTTTATTTTACTTTTATTATAAATTTTATTCACTATGAATTACTATTATTAAATTCTTCCCTAGGTCCCGATGTGGGTCAGTGACCTGTGCCCGGGGGGCTAATCCAAAAAAAAAAAAAAAAAAAAAGACGACTCCGGGCAGGAAAGAAGGTGTTGGCAGCTTCCATTACTAAGCTTCAGTATGCAGTATGCAATATGCAGGAGATCCTGAACACCTATGCAGATGCGTATGTACACTTCGGCCTTAAGGTGAATGTACTTAAGACTCAAATTCTTTTTCAGCCTGCCCTTGGTTCAGCCACAGCTCCACCAACCGTCCAGCTTACCCACTTTTGGTATCTCGGCTTCTACCTGTCTACCACAGCAGACAATGATGAAGAGATATAGCATCGGATCAGATGTGCATCTCAAGCCTTTGGCAGACTCCAAAACTGTGTCTTCAGCTGTAGGGAGCTGAAATTATCCACAAAGTTACACGTTTATCGAGTAGTGGTCCTCCCCACCCTGCTATATGGCAGCAAGACATGGGTCACATACAGGAGGCACCTCAAGGCACTTGAAAACTTTCAGCAACGAAGTTGGGAAGACAAGAGAACAAATGCCAGTATTCTTGATGTCACCAACTGTAGATCGATCGACTGGCCATGTTACCCACATGGACCGTTGGATGACAGTTGACTGCCAAAGCAGCTACTTTACAGTCACCTAATAAATAGTAAACGTATCGCTGGTGGACAACTGAAAAGGTATAGGGATATTCTTAAGACAAACCTGAAAAAGTGCCAAATCTACCCCCTCGCCTGGGAGACGATTACTCCACATCTTAACGCTTCGAGGATCATCACACAAGGAGGTATCAATACTTGTGAGTTAGCTGACTGCATAACGAGGCAGACAAGCGCCAACGCTGGAAAGAAACTGCCACCACCCCTCCCCGCACTAGATGTAGCTCCCCACATGTGGAACGTCTGTGATCGACCCTGCTGGTTCCATATTGGCCTCTTTAGTCACCTCAGAACTCACCAACCTAGGTGACACTATTAATA
Organism: Homarus americanus; assembly: GCF_018991925.1. Lineage (NCBI taxonomy): Eukaryota > Metazoa > Arthropoda > Malacostraca > Decapoda > Nephropidae > Homarus > Homarus americanus. The sequence continues at coordinate 14,002 of NW_024741385.1, forward strand.
ACTCATGTCATTGTATCGTAATTGAGATCGTTATACTCGATTCCGAGACTGACGTGGCAGTGACACAAACATGGCAAGAAGGAACGGGCTTACTCCCAATGTCTTGTGTGCCACACAAATAAAAAAAAACAATAAAGACCTGAGGTTTCATTACTTTTCAAAGGACAAGAAAAGGTAAGAAATATTTAGCAAGTGTGACACAAGCTTAAAGCATATTTTGAAAAGCAAGCAGAGAAGATGTGAGTAAAACTCTGAACCAAGGCTAATTTCAGAAGTACACAATATGGTAATGTTATAGGAGACGGTTAGCACCAGAAGGACTTATGTAATTGTACGAAATTTTTAGGAAAAGTTGTTTGGAAGATATTAAGCCAAAAAAATGTTACGGAAATGCACTTAACCTATTGAGCCGACTTAACATTACCTAATCTTATCTAACCCACCTAACCTATCCAACCTTACCTGAGCCACTAACCTGTGAAAAATTAAACAAACCCAACACATACTTTGAACACAATTAAATGTCATTTTTTATTTATTTCTTGTCAATTTATTTTCAATACTATATTTGGAAATGGAAAATAAAACAGCTAGATTAACATAGGAAACCGAATATTTTTAAGAAGGAGCATTCTAAGTTTATAAACACACATTTCTATCACAATCATTATTCAATATCAGCATTAAAAATAAACCGCAAAAATGACCACAAAATCAACGAGGTCTTTCAGGCGTTAGCTGTATACCACATCTTTACCCATACCTTTATCTCAACTTAAATTAAAGGCAAAACCAATGTCATAACATCCTTAATAGATCCTATACCACCTATCACAATTTATTTACAAACCACCACACAACACACCCAACACCACAAAAAAAAAAAAAAAAAAAAAAACAAAAAAAAAAAAAAAAAAAAAAAACAAAAAAAAAAAAAAAAAAAAAAAAAAAAAATAATCAGTAATAATTCAACAACTTAATTTCAAACCAATGATGCTAGTAAGCTCATCATTCCAGATGCAACTTGGCTGAGAAACCCCATATAACCTTCTCTGAAGACTAAAAACGCCACATCAACTAAACACATCCCTCATGTTGTCTGATCAACCACTTCACGCTGCCACCTTTTTTCTACTGCACTTCCATAACAAGAAGGCTATGTTACTTTCTCTTTAACCTTATTGCCATACAGCATTTATTACCATCTTATTTTCTTCATCGTGGGAAATGTTTGTTGTAATATTTATTACGTGTTCTGTTTTTGACCAGACTTTTCCTCTGGAACCCAACCACAGTTTAACCTCATTCAACCTTATGCATAGAACTGCCCCTGCATAGTTTTTTGAGGTTTGTGCATATTGCTCTGGTATCATGCTGATCAAAATGTTATCCATCCTGCCTCAATCAGGCAGAACCTCAGCCACAGCACTTTTACGAGATTCAGGTAAAAATGGCATTTTTGCCCAAAATATCCCCATATCGCCCATTAAAAAATCATCCGAGACATTCAAGCTTCACAGAAAAGATTTCGTCATTTAATGCCCTTACGATGCACTAACATAATTGTTTACGCCGCATTAAATGTCCGCCGTGACTCAGCGAAAGATAAGTTCTTCTACATATATTTCACAACCAAATTTTTCATGCAGCCTCTGTCATGATAAGTCGAGCAGACAAGCACTACATGCACCCATGACTCATTCAAGAACGGACTACCCAGGTTCTCCAATGTTGTTAGCTTACACAGGAATCAACAGAACATTCTTCTACCGCCACTCAGCACACAAGCCTCGAAGTCTGCCTCAAAACTTTGTAAAGGCACTGACAAAAAGCCAGGCTTTCAACCTTCTAAAAGAAAATTCAAAAGTCAGTGAGGCAAAGCTGAATGCAGGAATTTTGATGCCCCCAGATCAGAGCCAAAGATCCCAAGTTGATTGCACATGGATAAAACAGAAGAAAGCCTAAGCAACCATTTTTAAGTCTATTGTCTCCAATTTTTGGCAACTCCACAGAAGTCCAGAGTATGAACGAGTTGTTGAGGACCTACCTGAGCTAAGAATTCTTGCAACGACAACCATCAAGATGCACTTCTCAGCTCCCACCCTGACCATTCTTTCCAGAGAACTGTGGTGATGGAGAGAGAACAATGAGAACGCTTCCATCAAGATATCTTGTAATGGAGAGTGCACAAGGTCAAGCGATATCAATATGTTGTTGATTCATTACAGCTCAAACGAACGCCCAAGACACCAACCACAAAGAAATCTTCACATCCATTTCCATGCCCAATCCTAAATACATCTGCGTAGTTGACATATTTTACCTGTGCAAGTAACATATTAACATATATTTTTGCACAAAAATTTTGACAATATATTTAAGAATTTCTGATTTTCCTAATTCTAGCATAAAAAATTCCACCTGATTGGGTAAAATGAATGGCATTTTTGGAATCAGCACGCAAAATACATAAAGAATCAGCCAAGAAACCCTGCACCAATAATTTTTTTTCAATGAAACAGGCAGGGCAATCACTGCTCAGGCATCAGTGTCCTTAACAGAAACAGGTGGTCCATCAAAAGCTTTAACCTAAGGGTGTTATGTGATGATGCAGCTAATGGTAAATGTATTAACACGTTGCTGTTGATGCATTGCCATGTTATTTGTTGGGTTAATTTAAAAAGAAATGTGATTGACCATTTACGTACATAATGTATGAATGTATGATAAAGGGCTTAAAACTCCCAGTAAAAATAAGTCATCTTGAATACATTACCCAGCATACTCAGCCATCAATTATGAACTTGAATTAACCCAATAAGTAACAACAAACAAATACGTTACAATGAACATTTCTTTAAGTACACATATACAACTAAAATATTTCAAACTTAATAGCACACATACCACATCATAATCCACCAGTGAGAAATAAGCACCAAGCAATGATAAATGTTTCAACCGTACAATGTAGAAATTATTATTTGCATCCAACAACACACCCAATCTCATGCAACATACTGTATACGCTTGCTTAACAATTTTGTTATGCATGGCCGCTTTTTGCCTTGGCTTACCATTGCCATGACCTTAATTCTTTCAAATGGGCTTATCCACAGCTTCCACCACTGGTTACCAGCGGCCAGGGTCGTATGTACAGAAGTGCTGAAATCTCACAAGAGTGGTTGAATTCACCACTGGCTGTCCCGCCAGTTTTCGCAATCTCCCATGATCGGTATCACAGTGTGCACAGACAAATGTCAGGCAGGAGATATTCACTGTGGTCACATAAAACACACTTGTGCACTGTAGTCTTCTTTATCAAACACCACCTCCACAACATCACCACAGAGAAATGTCTTCGTTAGCTTGACTCACACTTCAAATGAGAGTAGTCAGCACACTACCAGTGTGTGTTCCCTGGCCCTTAAATTTATATATTAACTCACAACAATTGACAATACAGGGTACTCTTGCACAACAATTGGCCTCTAGCGCACTTTGCTAATAGTCTTTATAATGGCGAACAGAAGCGAACGATCAATTTCTTACTAGACAGCCCGCGTACGCTTATACAGTACATGCCTCGTGAGACGCTTTCTCAAACATCGTAGAATTACTCGGAGACACCTGGGAGATTCTAGATCGTTGTACTCTGATCAAGGCTTATAAATAATAGGTAACTGCAAAAAAAATTATGCAATATTATAGAATATTCTACATAATTAATACATCAATAAAGCACGAAAATTTCACCAAATTCTGCCAAATTAACTGATGCACGGGACAGAAAACAATAAAAGCACCTAGTTTTACGTAATTATAATACGAAATACCAGGGCATAACAAGTCCTCCTTTAATCCTCTTATGTCGTCCCAACACACTCATTCAATTATATACGATATCCGAAATCCTGTAGGCTCTCTTCTTCCATCGCTGCCGCCGACATACTCGATATCTTTCAGAGTCCTCCTGGCGCAGCGCAACCTCATCACATCCCTCAGACCGGTCCTCTCCTGTCACGTCCACTTGCTAAAAAGGGGAACAGTGCTCCTTCCTGGTCCTTGGTCGGGTTCCCTGGATCAGTACGGTGCTGAGTTCTTCCAGGCCTCCTGTTGGTCCTCGTCATTGGTAGGTGACTGTCTTCGAGTCTTCCCAGGTACTGCTCCGCCCAATGGCCCAAGGATACTACCACAGACAACGATGTGACGGCCTCATTGTGTTCAATGGTATGTTCCATGGACTCTCGCAATCTCGGTGACTGACCTTTTCCGCAGAGGGTTATACAGCAAGACCTTATCACCGTCCTTGTATAGACCTGGTTTGTTTTGACATCATGCTGTGCCTTTCATCATTTTACCAAGAACCCCAGAGCTCTGATGGTGGACTCCGTCAACCTTTTCTAGAGACTTTTGACGTAACTGGTGATTTTCTTTCCAGGAAGTTCTTCATCAAGGTCTTCCTGTTTACTGGGGCAGCCGTATTTCCGTGACTCCAGCATCAGTTTTGCTGGTGTGTATCCAGTTGACTAGTGGGCAGCCGACCGGATATACCGAACAGCAAAGCAGGCAGCTTCTGGTCCCATTCTGTTCGCTCCTCAACACAGTATTTCCTTGGCTAAAGTTCTTGTCCAAGGTCCAATTAAACTTTTCACTATTCCGTCTGACCGGCCGAAGTGGAGTGGTTCTAGCCTTCCTTAGTGCCCAACAGTTAAGGTACCCGCTGAACACAGCTGACTCATACTTTGCTCCTGGTCCGAGTGCAACTCGTGGAGCACACCAAACCGGCAGAAGAACTGGTCCACCATCACCCCAAAGGTCACGTCTAACTGATTTGGGATGGCATAAGCTTCGCCACTTAGAAGAAGCAATCCATGGTCATTAACAGATGTACTATTCCCTCTGCAGTGAGTGGCAGTGGTCCTGCACATCCACTGCGACCTCACCATTGGTACAACTGCATGGTGTAACTGCATTGGGGCACACGTGTGTAGCTTTGGTCCCTTCTGGCGCATGGAGACATTGTATGAACGGCACCAGTCTTCCACATTCTACGCATGCCAACCCAGTAAAACCCGTACAGGCGACCCAGGTCTTCTTCACCTCAGATGTCCACTGATAGGATTGTTAAAGTGTCTCCTACAGGAAGTCTGACCTCATCTTCTGGGAAGTACAGTCTGTTGAGGCCATTTGCAGGTCACCCACTGGCGCTGCAGCAGACCATCCTTCAGCCAAAAAGCATCCCATCGCGCCCAGTTGTTTTTAGTCGGGAATTTTTCTCCAGAGACGTCTCCCAGCTGATTGCACTTGAGCTCTGGTTTATCCACTCGATCACTGGTCGCAGGCCCTTGGCCTCCAGCTGCAGCTTCTCAAGGCCTTCCCCCAGCAACGGCTGGATCCTCCTCCACTGTAAGTGACTCCAATTTGGGAACTGCTTCTTCCTCCAACACTGCTGACAATCGGAATCACATGGTCGTCGGCTCAGACTGTCATCATTCCTATATGTATCTGCCCAGGCCTGTACTGGACAGGTATAATTGTGTTAAACCTGTTTTCAAATTCACTGTGCCGGTTGTCCTCTGGATTCTTCAGAGTTTTAAGCCACCCTCAATTCTGGTGTGGTCAGTACTGGGATGGTAAAGCAGATACAGGTAGGGATGGAAAAAGTTCAAACTTTTTACCACGGCCAAGAGCCTTTCAATGCCAATAATAAATTTCTCTCTGAGGGCTTAACTTTTGCTGGTATGCCACTACGTACTCTGATATTCTTTTCTGGGACAGCACCTCACCGATGCCATCATCAATAGCATCATAGTCCAAGATGAATGGTTGATAAATCCCGATACGGAAGCACGGGAGCTAGTCAAGGTATCCTCTAACTGGTCAAGGAGCCTCGATTCTCAGCAGTCCAAAAAAACTTCATCCCTTCTTAGTCAGCTGAAAGTACTCCAAAAGTGACCGAAGCTAAGTTCTTCACAAATCGACGGAGAAAACAAAGCGCCAAGGAAACTATGCAGCTCAGCACAAGATGGCACACCGGCCAGCTTCTCACCACTGCCACCTTCTAGTCTATACCCGTCTATACTCACTATATGCCCCAGATATCGAACCTCCTTTCTAGAAAAAGTAATTTCTTTTTAGGCTCAGTTTAGTGTGTAACCTGAACCGCAAACACTTCCGATAGCCTTCCCCAGTTCTTGTCGGAAAGTTTGCCAAAGGCAATCACGTTGTCCAGATATATGAGGTAGCTCTCCGTGTTGCCTTCCAGAAACCTTCCTGAGGCGTTCGAAGGTAGCTGGTGCATTTCACAGGCCGAATTACTTAACTCCACGCCATAGCCTTTGTCCAGATGAAAATGCTGTTCTTTCCTTGTCTTCCTCAGCCATCTTTACCTGATGATACCCAGACTTCATGTAGAGTGTTGCAAACCACTTGGCGCCTGTCAAAGCATCCAGTGTGTCATCGATTCTTGGCAAGGGGTAGGAGTCCTTCTCCATCACGGCATTGAGGGCGCGGTAGTCCACACAGCACCACAATGAGTCATCCTTCTTCCTCACTAGGACGACTCCTGACGACCACGGACTGCTGGACTTTTCGACCAGACCTTGGTGAATAAAACCCTCTACTGCTTTCTCTATTTCCTGTCGACGAGCTGGTGCTAACCTCCGAGGCGGCTGCTTCACAGCAGTGATCCCCAGTGTCGATGTGATGCTGTACCAGGTCTGTACAACACAGGTCTAGGTCCTCATAGAGAAGACGTCCACATACTCTCTCAATAACACATGTTCCAGTTAAATCATTTGGCCTCATCCAGGCACTGGGAGCTCTTGGCAAACAAGTCCTGCAAATGGTCGATGGATTATTCTCTGTTTGACCTCCTCTCTTGCAGATCCTGGGCCATGCTCGGTCGACCCTTAGTACAGTCCAATGGCTCACTGCTGTATTTTTCGGCCGGAGAGAAATTGGCCACAAATACAGGTACCTCCCAGAGATGATGGACTGAAATTCCCCACCATAACTTCACACCGCCCGTCAGATCCACCATTCAGACGTAAAAAAGGCACAGTCCACCTTGTAGCAAAACAGGCACCTGTGATCTTAAATAATTAACCGACCGCTGTTGTAATCTATCAGCACTTGCATGCTTTACAGTCCAGTGGTACCCACTTTCCTTTTAATATTCAGCTGCACAGGAGCGCTCCAGTTGACACCTGCGAGGTAGGAGGGTCCAGGCCCAGGCCTCTATATCCATATATAAACCTGTAGGTTTTCTTTCCTCCTAGCTTGATGCTGATATCCACTGGTCCCTTTAGCAGTGCAGTGTCCAGCTATCCGCACAGCAGCTGCAACGTCTTAGGTAGTTTTCGATGACTAACCACGTCCGGCTCACAAAAGTCTGCTCCGAGACTGTGTCGATCACCAACGGACACCTTAGCCATCGATCTCACCTTCAACCTGGACACTTCTTACAGTGGTCTGCATGTAAATAGTGGGGCTCTGGTGAGACAGGTTGGTCTTGCCCATCAGGACCAGCCATCTCTAGTTTCCGTCTTAGTGGTCTGTCTTTCTCTCTTGGAATCGTGCACTTAGTCTTGAAGTGTTCATCTTCTCCACACATCCAACTCTCTCTTCTCCCCGTTCTTCTCTGTACAGTATTGCCCTTCTCGTTCTCGTTTCTGCTTGTAGCAGCCTCCTGTTTATGCCCAATCTTTTCGCATACCAGCAGGTTCCTTTAAATCTCTGTCTCTTGTACTTGGCCCTTCCGTGCTTTAAACCCAGAGCTAGACTCCGTCCTGAAGTTTGAAACTTGACCTCACATAAGATTCAAACTCCAGGCTCTAGCCAAAGCTTCCTGTAGAGTTACAGGTTGGGACTGCTTCACCTGAATCTTGAGCTGCGTGCTGTCCAATGTGTCCACAAACTGATCCCTCAAAAACACGGCTAACAGATCAGGTGATGCTTCAGGGTACGCCCTTTGAGCATACTTTTCAGGTCTTGAGCAGTTTTGCAGTGTTTTACCTCTATTACGGATACGAGTCCGGAATCTAGCCCTGTAAACCTCATTTTGGTGCTTGGTTCCATACCTTCGTTCCAATACCTTTACCAGTGACATGTAACTGCTGTTTTCTCCTGTCAACTGGCTGAGAACCTCCAGTAGCAGCGCTCTTAAGACTCGTGGCTAATTGTACTGCACACTGCTTGTCGTCCCACCCGTTTTTCAGCTAGTAACTCAAACTGTGCCTGGTATGCTTCCATGAGACCTTGCCGTCGAATTCTGTGGTTTCTTCACTGGTACGCATAGGTAGTTCCCCAGTTCACTTGACGTAGATTGGGATCTGAACTCAGGTGCTCTGTAATTCATCTCAGCACTTCCTTTTTCACATGCTCATCGTATTTTCCAAAATTTTCAACACAATGTGTTCCACTCGGAGCGTACAAACGATGTTTCACATACACCATTACAATTATCGAGTCACTAGATCTTGTTGATACCCTGCTGTAAGACAAATTCCGGAGTTTCCATCCTGCTACTGACTTTCTGTAGCTCACTATTCACCACTGTTAGCCCTCTCGTACCTCTGTGATCTCACCACTCACTTTTGGTTTGTTCTGTTTCAATTTACCCACTTCCTCTTTTGTGGCTCCTAGTTCAACTTGCACTTCTGAAACGCATCATTCCATCTGTTTGTTACACATCGCTTGCAGCCTCATCCCGTTCTTGAATTTTGTTGTCGATCTCTCCTGCAGCTGCTGTAGTTGTTGCTTCTGTTCTTCTCTCTGTTCTTCGCTCTGTTCTTGCAGCAGTTGTTTCTGTTCTCGTTCTTGCAACCTTGTCTGTTGCTCCTTCTATTCTTCTAGTAGTTGTTTCTGTTCTTCGTTGTGATTAGAACATATGAACATAATGAGAAAACTGCAGCAATCCATTAGCCCATACTGGGCAGTCCCATTTACACCCAACCACTATCATCCATGGAAATCTCTCCTTGTCTGGCCTGGCTTCTGGTCTGGACACCATCACCTTCCATCTTGACTGATATCTCACTGCTAGGCTATCCACTCCTGACACCAGTGCTACGACCCTCCTTTCCGCTCCAGCTTCCACCACTAGTTACCAACGGCTAAGGTCGTATGTACAGAAGCAGTAGATATCTCACAAGTGTTATCGAATTTCACTGGCTGTCGCCATCTCCGGTAATTCCCCGATGATCAGTATCAGTGTACAGACAACCAACAGGCAGGTAGATTTCTACCAGGTCACAGAAACACTTGTACACTGTAGTCCTCTTTAATAACCACTGATTCTTCACAACACTGTTGACAGGGTAATGGCTTCACAGCTGGACTTCTCACTTCGAATATATACTGTAGGCAGCACACTACCAGTGTACAATTCCTTAGTCTTTTCGCTTTATATTAATCACAACAATTCCACATACTTGCACAACAATTGTCTTCAGTTGTTCTGCTAGGCTTATTCTTTACACTCTGAACAGAGCGATCGACTGACTCCTGATGATGATGAGATGGAGAAGAGAGCCTTTTGCTCTGAAGATGGAAGACGGTGTAGGAGGAAGGTAAAGTTAGGAAGTGGAAAATAAAGTTGGCGATTTGATCGCAGGTGGGTTATCCACCTTGCGGACTCCTAGCCTGCTCACGAGTACTTATATCTCAACAGAAGCTTCTCGAGCATCCTAGAATTACTCGGACACGACTGGGAGATTCTAGATCATTCTACACTGATCGAGGCTAACAATAATAAGTAAATCATAACAAAAATGATGCAATACATTATTGTATATTCTTTCATAATTTATACATCAATATATATACGAAAATTTCACTAAATTTTCCAAAATAACTGCTGCATGGGACAGAAAACAATGAGAACACCTAGTTTACAAAATTATAATACGAAATTATGCCTTGGCATTACACTTTGTACATCAGTAGTTATTTTCCCCAGCATGCTATGCATGAATGCCCTTTTTTATTCATTTTGGATATTTAAGAATGTGTATTAGTAATTGTTGTGGACTTGTTCATGTTATTATTAATTGTTGCTGCTTCTGGTTGTCATGAGTATGCCTACATTTTGCATGTACAGTATGCCTTTTTAATTTGATGATGTTCATGTTTTCTGTAAATGCTCTTACATTTGCTGCCTGAAGTGATAAACAATATGTAACAAGTAAATACAATTATCAGAAAATAAAGCATAGCTATTCTCTTTAATGTAATTAATTACTATACCTGTAGAACATGTAGCACATCTAAATAAAAATAAAGTGTTTTGTAGTCTGTAAGACCATTTAAAATTATCGAATGAAATATTTATAAAGAACACAATAAAATTTTCTCTTCAATTAATTCTTACATGAATAGAATATCTATGATATATAATGTGTGTGTAAATTAAATCCACTGGCATGGATATGTTGTGATTGAAGATGAGAATGAATAGAGGCTTGTAGAAATGTACCTTTGAACATAATCATAACTATTGTACCATTTTCCTGTGACTTTGTTTCTGATCACCAATAGGTTGACCTTAGCAGAAGTACTGTACATGAATTGTACAGTAGGAGGGATGATACTATAGGAAATCCCTCAACTTCATCATAGGGGGAGGCATCCCCCAGGATCTATGTTCTTATGTACAATAATAATTAAAATGAAAAGGACAATTTTGAGTCATAAATATATATAGTGTGGTTTTCGTTATATATTAATTTTCGATCATAGTATACCCTTAAAAGAAAAAAAATCGTCCTCCTTCTTAGGGACGCTTGGCTACGAGATGACGGGCTAATCGGAGGCCTCAAAGTAAGGTATGGGAGACGCGCTTCCTTTTACATACTTTCCTTGGTCGGGACCGTTCTACGGTGACGTCATTGAGCTTATTACTAGTCAGGAAGGGGACCTGGCCGCTGGCCGACCTGGTGTTATAGACCTAGACTCCACCTAGACTTCAGGTGACGTTGGCCGAAGTATATTTTCCTTTTTGGGGGCCTCAGTTACTTTGTAGCAGCTCTGTGATTCATCGAAAACGCTGAAGCAATAGTGTAATTTTCTTTTTCCCACCTATTCATACCGGGTATCGAACCCAAGCCACTACAATTGGCAAGCAGGCAACCTATCCACTAAACTAAGATGAGCTAAAGCTAACTCACTTTAAGGTGGGGTACCTTTTAGCCCTTCATGGTTTTGTGAATAGGCCTATCATTTATGGTGGCCTGGTTCGATACCCAGCACTCAGAGGTGACTATCGTTTATACATATATATATATATATATATATATATATATATATATATATATATATATATATATATATATATATATATATATATATATATATATATATATATACCTCGTGTTTCATACCAGCTGGATTCGGTAAAATGTTTCTGACACCACATACGAGGCACGGGCAGTTCCCAATGAGGTTCACGGCGCCATCAGTTCGATGAACAGGCTTTGTGTGAAATATAATAGAGCCTAGGACTGCTTTTAGTGTCCTTGTGGGTTGGTCGGTAGCATTCCCTAGTCCCACCCAGTAGGTCGAGGGTTCGAATCCTGGCTGGTGAGGTCGTTGTATATATATATATATATATATATATATATATATATATATGCAAATAAATCATTACAGGTATGCGTAATCCATGAATAATGCACATGCTGATAACCACATAGGAAAAAAGAAAACACGAAGTTCCCAAGTGCTTTCTTGTAATTCTCATGTTCAATGGTGAGTACAGACTAAGACGTAGTTAATAACAATTCCACTATATACACTAAGTAAGAACATAAGAATGGAAGAAACTGTAGTGGACCTATTGGGTATTCCTGTTTATACTCAGTCACCTATCACTCATATATCCATCCATCCTATTTTTGAATCTACCCAGCGTGTTCGAGGTAATGATGATGTTTGGTAATTTTATTTGTATTTTTTTTTTTTTACTGGGATTAGCCCACCCAGGCACAGGTCACTGACCCACTTCGGGGCCCGTGGGGGCGAAAATGTAATAATAGTTATAATAATAATAATAATAATAATAATAATAATAATAATAATAATAATAATAATAATAATTCATTAAAAAAATAAATAAAAAATAATGAAATAATTTATTAATAAAAGTAATAATAATAATAATAATAATAATAATAATAATAATAATAATAATAATAATTATCATAATAATAATAATTATAATAATAATAATAATAATAATAATAATAATAATAATATTAATAATAATAATAATTCATAAAAAATAAATACAGAATAATGAAATAATTTAAAAATAATAATAATAATAATAATAATAATAATAATAATTGTATTGATTGTTATCAGACCACAGCTTACAACCCAGAGAATTACAACACATATAACAGTAAGTAGATGCCCTCGTGGTACACCCATAAGTTGACACACCCTACAGTGACAGCAAGGCCTGTCCCAGGAGGGCAAGGCCACTAAGTACCTGAGTTAACCCTGTGATATGACCGTGTTAAAGAAACCACACCCTGTCATGGTCACTTTGACTGCTGATCTATTTAACCAATGATTCTTATTAAACTCTACGACAGCTAAACATGAGTGAGTTAGCGACCCCTGAGAAGAGGTGTTTTTCCCCATAGACGCTACACTTGAGTTCCCTCCCAGAGTCCCGCCTTTGTGAAGACAGTTATCAATGCTTTGTTATTCTACTTTCTCCTGGGAAGCTCAATCTTGAATTAGTCTGTGTAATCAACTCAAGTAATTCAACAGACCTTTGTCAACCGAGGGTCATCTTTGAATGAGTAACAGTTAGTTTGTTTGTGATTACTGTCATTGCGTGAGTAGCGATCACTGGCAACTCGGGGGTATTTATACCCGTGCATCGCCAGGGAAAGCGCTTCCTGACGCTGCTCCAATGTTTCTCCACGTATGTTTATGTGTAGCCATTCAGTTAATTCAGTTAATTGTAGTGAATATCAGTGTTCACCAGTGTTCATGATTTAACAGTTGAATTGTCATTCACCCAGTGTAGAAGTAATATAACGTAAATACGTCTGTCGTCTAGACAAGAGAGTTGTTTGTGTTGTCATGCTTCCCAGTCCGTTCCCTGATGCTGCTCCAATGTTTCTCCAGATCCCATTGTGATTCTTGCATCGTTCAACAACGGCCCCTGATGTAGTAGATACCCAGCAGGGACCATATATGAAACGATGGCACCGATGCGGCCTGATTAATGTGCTTCACTGCTTCGTTGGGCCAGACCCCAGACTCACCATGTGTCTGGCTACCACACAATAACAACGGTCGTGAGCCCCAGTGCTCTACCCTGGGTTACTCCTTGAAAGTATATGTCAAGAGAGAGTGTTGTAAGATGTATGTTTGGGATAATTAGTTGGAAATAATTATCCCATGTTGGGTAGTGGACCCCAGGTATCTGCTGATTTAATTATTACGAGTATGTTGAGTAAAGTAATCTACAATGAGTGCCATGTACTATGTATTGTGAGTAGGGCCAAGGAACTGGTCCTACTATGCCTTGTAATGTAACACCAGTAATGTTGTGTGCAGTAAGAATGTAAGATCTGAGTAATTACTGTTGAGTAAAGAAATAAGGAAATAAGTAGATAAGAAAATAAGTAAAGAAGAAAGTACTGAGTCTGCAATAAGCCCAGGAGTTGAGCCTGGTAGTTATATGATTAATACTATATCTTTTCCCCTTTGATTTCATATTAATAAATTTGTTCTTAAAGTACTTTAGGTGTATTCATTTCTCCCACGGTATTTTACCTTTATTTCCGTCCAAGTGACTCGATACCAGAATTACCATACCCATGTGCCTAGACCCTCGACCATGCTACCAAAAGAATGACCATGCTACCAAAAGAATGACCATGCTACCCAAAAGAATAGGTGACAGAACTGAGTAAGAGTAAGACTAAGAGAAGTATGTAAGATGAGGGTGGTGTAGATACTGTGGGAACACGCGCCCTCACATTGGTGTGCAGCTGGGATGTAATTTATATGGTATCAACGTCAGGAGGAATAAATGTGATTCTGTGGGTGATTTTTGTTTAAGTGTGCAGTTGTAATAACCATTTCTCCGGGCAGCTACCAAATCATGTCACTGTAACTAATGAATAGTTCAGAGTGCTAATAATCTTGTTCTGAAATTTTTCCCAGTGCACAGTAGTTTGTTATTCTGTGCAAAAATTTTTTTGAGGTTACGGAGATGTTGAAAACAGTTCGCGGCAAATACTTTACTTGGAGTTAGGTTAGAACATTGGCCTCGAGAAAATTAGAAATCTGTTTTAAAGTAAAGTGTACAGTAAAATGTGAATACTTGTAATGTTCAAGTACTGTATTGAAAAGTGTCTAAAAAACAGAGGTTAGCTACCTAATTTTTTTGCAGTCTTTTGTGAAATCTCAGAAAAGTGTTGGTTGTATGCCAAGGTAATTTTTTTTGGGTGCCTTTCTGCACTGGTACCATAGCAATTGTTGTGATCACTTGGGTTAATACTTTGTTATTTACAGACAATTAGGGACATTGAACATGTGCCGTGTTAAGAGTGTTGTGGACAGTGTTGATTTATGAGTGTACGGGAAGGCCGTAATTGTATTAAGGTTATGTAACTGAGTGTTATTTGAAATTGACATATTTTGGAGGTATTGGTTTTGATTTCAATTGGAAGTGTTTTAGTTATAAGTTGACGTCAGTTTTGACAAGTGAATTTATTTGTATAACACGAGTTGTGTTATATTCCCGAGTATATTGTATTTTTTGTATTGTTTCTACTAGTATGATTTTTAGTGCATAGAGCATTAGCTCTAGCAGTAGGGTGTGTCATACGGAGGCGAATTTTTTTTTTTTGAGTTTGAAAAATCGGCCCATGGTATTAATGATGTAGTTCTATGTGCAGAATCATGTGATATCTTCAGATTTGAAAAGTTTTCATTTTTTGCTAGGTAAATTTTAACTTGAAATCTTATGAAAATTCAGTATTCCCACCCTTTTACCAACACCACTAAATAGCTTATTTAAAGTAAAGTAAATGTATCAGGTTAATTTATTAGGATGAAAATGATCCAGAATAGTGAAACGAATGATCTTGACACATTTATTAAATTTAATATTCCTTTAGAAAACAAAATCATCAAATACAAAACCGGTTTTACTACTACGACCCGGTGTTGCTGCACACCATAGAGAACATGTCTTTCTTGCTTCTGTTTCTACTCATCACCTCCCTGCTGACCACCTGAGCTCGGATGTAGCCTTCCCTCCTCTCCTGGCTGTACACGTGACTGCTGGCCTCGCTCACTTGCTGTACACAACGCTCTATACTCTGGGTGTGCGAGGGCCAGGCAGGGACATGCATGGGGTTGTCCAGGAAAGCTCTGACTTGAACATTGGTGAGGCTGCAGGTAAGAGGGGCTCACTGCCAGCCTGGATGTTATCCAGATCTATGAGATCAGTGAGGGTCTTGGCACCTAGATTGACTTCAGGAGTCTTCCTGACCCTGAAGGAATCGTCACCAACTGATTCGTCATGCCCAGATCCTCTCATAAGTCTCATATCCTTACTGCAGAGCATTGTCTGCAGAACTGCCTCAGGATGAGCATACCAGGAAGATCTCCTCACAGTCTGCTCCACAATCTGAACAACCTTCCTTGGCTGACTCCTCAGGAGCTCAAGCTGGAAGAGAACATGCCTCGGACCTTCGGAGAACGATGACTTGACCTTGGTGTTGAACCAATTTGGCAAGTAGACACTCACGATGAATTGGACAATAAGTCTCAGGTTGTGAAGCTGGTTCCCTTTCAGTTTATGATGAGCGACCCAAATTCTGCAGAACCTGAGAGCCGTTGTGAGCCACCTAGAATGTGAGACTGGACCTATCTGCAGGTAAGCAAGTCTATCAGGCATGACCCCAGTTTTGATGGCACTGCAAATCATGTAACCATAGTACTGGTCAGTACTCAGGTCGTCAATGACAGTATGTGCAAGCTCAACGAGTGGAGGGCCAACTGTGATTTTTTCAAAGCTCGGATTTATTTCTAACTCAGTGGCAGAGTCCAGCATCTTGCCAAGAGGACCAGACCATATGTTGTTTGAAAGAGTCTTGCCATCCAGCTCCTGGATCAGATGTCTGAGTGGCAACTCGTTGGTGTGGAGGTCACAAACAATCCAGACCAGCTTCCTCCCAATCTTCCGCTCTATCCACTGTATGACCCCCCTTGCCACCCTGTGTGTTCGTGTTGGTGCTGTCCCCTCCAATGGCCTGCAGGGTCTGGTCTACGTTCCTCTCTCTGAGCCAGTTCACAATGTTATCTGCCACTATCTCAGCTGGTTTCCTGGTGTCATCTTTCTCTGGAGTGAAATGCCACAAATACTTCCCTCCTGGTTCACTGCAGCAGGAGTAGTGTTCCTCCTTCACCATGGCAGGGAACAACTTGTCAGAATCTCCAACTTTCATGAACACTTTAGTGTCATCCCTTCTCCCATCAAAGAACAAACAATTGATTCCATTTTCTCTTATCCCCTTATCAAACTCCTCTTCTAGGTTACTGACAAGTTTCTCCTGAGCTCTCCTTACTTTGTTATGATCTATCACCAGGTGAACATCATCAGGTGTTATCAAACCACCGTCAATCCAGGCAGCTGTTGCTATCTCTGCAGTTTCTCTGAGACCAGTGTGGTGTCGCATGCTGGCCAGAGCTATGCTCGGGATATCTTTCCTATTTCGAATCTTATGCCTGGAAGGTTTGGGATCATTATTTTCTGGGTTAGGGACAAAGTCACCATTCTCCTGGTCAGCACTCGGATCAGCCATGGGGAAGTCATTAAACTCTGAATCAGCTTGACTCCAATCATCGGCCTTTTTTACCTCACCCTGGGCCTTCTCAAGTCTCTTTTCCTCGGCAACTCTTCTCCTCTTCTGTCTCTCTGTGGCAGCCTCCTGTCTCTTGGACTCCGGAATATCTTGGCTAGAAATCATTAGAGCCCCTATACTGCCAGTCTTCTCTCTCTGTGCTTTGACAAATGCCAGTTTGATCACAGGAATCTTCAGTTCACGCTTGCAAATACAGGAGATGTGGGCCTCGGATTTACAGTCACGATCGCATCCAAACTCAGGACAGAGAACAATTGGGCACTTGCAAGTAATTATGTTAAATAACTGGTCCAGTTGCTTGGCAAAGCTGTCCTTAACTGCGAGTTTTCCTTTCCCAAGAGAGATATCTCTTGCCTTTTCCCAACTGGCTAGCAGTCTCTCACTAATCTTCTTCTGACTTGTTATGACTGGAGGCTTGAACTGAGCGTTAGCCAGAGTGTACTGTGCCAAGACAGCTTTGGTCATATCACTGGCAATGTCTTTGTTTGTGTAAGTTCTTTGGTTCTTTTCACTGATTTGTCTGATTAAAACACCGTATCTCAAAGCATCTCTCAATGTAGGCAACTCCGACTTCAGGAGCTCTCTCCCAGACCCAAGATAGTGACTGAGATGGCTGGATTTTTGGTTCCTCGTCCTGACACAAGCAGCCATCGCAAATATTATCAACTTATAAATGCATCAGAATCTGAAACAGAAAAAAATATTGTTAGTTGGGTTGTTAAAGAATGAAGTCAGAAAGCAATATTCACTATTTAATTGTAATGCACAAATGCAGCTGTACGTTAGAGTTTCGATAAATTTCACGCTAAAATTTACCTAGCAAAAGGTTGCAAAATATTGAAACTGAAATTATTTTCTGTTTATATACACTAAAATCTACCAAAAAAGTGATGGGCCATTAGTTTTACCTGATCTTCCCTCCTATGACACACCCTACTCTAGCAGTGTAGACTTACAGGCATTGTCATTAAGTGTGTTTTATGTTTATTTGAGATCTAATACATGTATAATTTCAGCAATTACTTTGATGAGTTGAGGACTCAATGGTGATATGGACATCTGTAAAAGAACGCAATCTTTGAAAATTGATTGGTGAAAGTACAAGTAAGGACCCCCCATTTGTGAGTACAACAGAGTAAATTGTGAAGTGATGACAGTGTTGAAATCATTGCAATTGAAAAGACAGTGAATATTTGTTGAGTACCGAGGGGACAGTCTCGTAAAGTATTACAGTATTACTACTTTAATATTTTTGTGAGCGTGACTCTCAGTAATGGAAATGTCTGATTCTTTTTTAAGTTTGATTTGTTAGAGTACAATGTAATTCCGGAAGAGTTAATACAGTGTTGCACCCTACAGAGATTGACAATAACAAGTACAATTGCCTTTGAGTGTGCACAATACGTTTGTCTAGAAAAGTGACAACAGAGTACAGTGATGTTTTTCCCGTGTATTCATCAGTGAAGCAGTAAAGTACAAGTTCACATTTCAGTAGTATCACTACGGGTAATGAGTAATAAGTTGAGTAGTAATTTGTGCAATAATTTTGAGCCAGTATTTCAAGTGTTTTCAAGTATTAGAAGGACAGTTAGGCAGTAATCCATTTGTTTTTGAAAGTGTGCACTGTGCTGTGTTGTGTAGTACAGTGAGTTGTGACCTCCAGGTATGATGGCCGTCACAAGAGAACAATTCAGGGCAGTCAGTTCAGAACCTGTATCCAGTAAGTTGATGTGTAGACTTGAGAAGTATGAGGGTGGAGACATGTTTGTTCTCAGGAATGACACCCGGGTTTCACCACCAGTTGCTTCGTCAGGTGCATGGCCTGATGGACAAGGAAGTGTAGAAAAGAAGAGTGTGGAATGCCTCTCTTGCTAGTTATGTGAGAGACGAGCACCAGTGTTACCGAGATTTATTTAAAGGGCTGTAGACTTTGACTGGAATGCATTAATTGTTGACGTGCATGGTGAAGAGTGATGTTTTGCATACTTGTGTTGCAATTGAGACGTACAACTGGTAAGTGAGTACGTTGTTTACCATGTGAGTTGTGGAATGTTTGTGCGTGTGTAGGTGTTTGTGATTTTTTTTCTTTGATTTTTTTTAGATGGGGATTGTCAAGTGCAGTAGACACCGAGATTGGAAGATGGATTGGCAGTTATGCAATCATCTGATGGGTATCTGTTACTAGTTGAGTAAAGATACCAGTTGAGAGTTCTCAAGTTTTGCCGGTAAAGTCCTAGCTTGGCTTGTTGTGGGTGTGTATAGGAGTAATGTTCGTGACTTTTAGGTGGAGTCAGGCCTCGACAATGGCGCTGATTTCACCACATGGCAAATGCCATAAGTACAGAGAGTTTTAGGTTTGGCTGTACTCCCACAAGGACCGTTAGGATGTGCATGTATTCTTAGGAATCTCCGCTCGTTCGGGATCCTTCGAAGGTTGCTGCCTTTCGCGAGTAGGACAGGGCTCTTTAGTTTAAAGCCAAACATGTCATTCCTTCGACTTGATGGGGTCTGTTCATTTACATCCTAGCTTGAGAAGTCTAAGTTAAATCTCAGTGGTGTCGAGTAAGCATTTGATCAGTCTCCTCTTTGAACTGTGATATGAGAAACTGTATCTTCCGAGTTTGTATTGTGTAACAATTTTTTTATGTTATGTATGTAACCCCATTTTTATACTTTTTCTTTATTATTGCATTATTCTCCTATGTATGTTTAATTACCTGTATTTTGTTTCCCTATGCCATGTTGTTAATGATAATAGATTATTTTTGTTTTTAGCTACTGTTTATCTCATGTATGTAACCATTGTTTATTTTTATTTTGCATGCTTTTGTACCAGATACCTGTAACAGTCCTGATGCGTTTTACGAGTGTATGTAGTGTGAAACCGCGACGAAAGGTAACAGTTGTTTAAAGAATCTGTGTAATTACTGTACATGTTTGGCGAACGTTACCGCTTAATAAGAATCTCGGGAAACAGGAGAGCTTTGTCATGGTCACGTTGACTGCTGATCTATTTAACCAATGATTCTTATTAAACTCCACGACCGCAAAACATGAGTGAGTTAGCGACCCCTGAGAAGACGTGTTTTCCCCATAGACGCTACACTTGTGTCCCCTCCCAGAGTCCCGCCTTTGTGAAGACAGTTATAAATGCGTTGTTATTCCACTTTCTCCTGGGAAGCTCAATCTTGAATTAGTCTGTGTAATCAACTCAAGTAATTCAACAGACCTTTGTCAACTGAGGGTCATCTATGAATGAGTAACAGGTAGTTTGTTTGTGATTACTGTCATTGCGTGAGTAGCGATCACTGGCAACTCTGGGGTATTTATACCCACGCATCGCCAGGGAAAGTGCTCCCTGACGCTGCTCCAATGTTTCTCCAGGTATGTTTATGTGTAGCCATTCAGTTAATTCAGTTAATTGTAGTGAATATCAGTGTTCACCAGTGTTCATGATTTAACAGTTGAATTGTCATTCACCCAGTGTAGAAGTAATATAACGTAAATACGTCTGTCGTCTAGACAAAAGAGTTGTTTGTGTTGTCATGCTTCCCAGTCAGTTCCCTGACGCTGCTTCAATGTTTCTCCAGATCCCATTGTGATTCTTGCATCGTTCAACAACGGCCCCTGATGTAGTAGATACCCAGCAGGGACCATATATGAAACGATGGCACCGATGCTGCCTGATTAATGTGCTTCACTGATTCGTTGGGCCAGACCCCAGACTCACCATGTGTCTGGCTACCACACAATAACAACGGTCGTGAGCCCCAGTGCTTTACCCTGGGTTACTCCTTGGAAGTATATGTCAACAGAGAGTGTTGTAAGATGTATGTTAGGGATAATTAGTTGGAAATAATTATCCCATGTTGGGTAGTGGACCCCAGGTATCTGCTGATTTAATTATTACGAGTATGTTGAGTAAAGTAATCTACAATGAGTGCCATGTACTATGTATTGTGAGTAAGGCCAAGGAACTGGTCCTACTATGCCATGTAATGTAACACCAGTAATGTTGTGTGCAGTAAGAATGTAAGATCTGAGTAATTACTGTTGAGTAAAGAAATACGGAAATAAGTAAATAAGAAAATAAGTAAAGAAGAAAGTACTGAGTCTGCAATAAGCCCAGGAGTTGAGCCTGGTAGTTATATGATTAATACTATATCTTTTCCCCTTTGATTTCATATTAATAAATTTGTTCTTAGAGTACTTTAGGTGTATTCATTTCTCCCACAGTATTTTACCTTTATTTCCGTCCAAGTGACTCGATACCAGAATTACCATACCTCATGTGCCTAGACCCTCGACCATGCTACCAAAAGAATGACCATGCTACCCAAAAGAATAGGTGACAGAACTGAGTAAAAGTAAGACTAAGAGAAGTAAGTAAGATGAGGGTGGTGTAGATACTGTGGGAACACGCGCCCTCACAACCCAGCCAAGGTACACCCGGGTGGTAATAATTTGGAAGCATTACTGACCTGTGAAATGACCACACATCTGGGCAAACACCGCTGTCCAGATCTAACCAGTTTAGTGTTAATTGGGAGAGGTCATCTGCCGGCTCTCCTTCAATATAAAGGCCCTGCAGTCCCTTCCATGTGGTATTCATATTCAGACGACTTTCACAACACTATCGACGGAAGACGGAATCACGCTCGTCACGCTCGTCACTAGTCGAGGTGGGGAGGGAGACTTCCCTCCCCAGCACCGCGTCTTCAGCGAGCAGGGTCTCCCATAGGAGACATAGTCCAGTAGGGTGTGTCATAGGAGAGAAGATCAGCTAAAACTAATGGCCCATCACTTTTTTGGTAGATTTTAGTGTATATAAACAGAAAATAATTTCAGTTTCAATATTTTGCAACCTTTTGCTAGGTAAATTTTAGCGTGAAATTTATCGAAAATCTAACGTACAGCTGCATTAGTGCATTACAATTAAATAGTGAACATTGCTTTCTGACTTCATTCTTTAACAACCCAACTAACAATATTTTTTCTGTTTCAGATTCTGATGCATTTATAAGTTGATAATATTTGCGATGGCTGCTTGTGTCAGGACGAGGAACCAAAAATCCAGCCATCTCAGTCACTATCTTGGGTCTGGGAGAGAGCTCCTGAAGTCGGAGTTGCCTACATTGAGATATGCTTTGAGATACGGTGTTTTAATCAGGCAAATCAGTGAAAAGAACCAAAGAACTTACACAAACAAAGACATTGCCAGTGATATGACCAAAGCTGTCTTGGCACAGTACACTCTGGCTAACGCTCAGTTCAAGCCTCCAGTCATAACAAGTCAGAAGAAGATTAGTGAGAGACTGCTAGCCAGTTGGGAAAAGGCAAGAGATATCTCTCTTGGGAGAGGAAAACTTGCAGTTAAGGACAGCTTTGCCAAGCAACTGGACCAGTTATTTGACATAATTACTTGCAAGTGCCCAATTGTTCTCTGTCCTGAGTTTGGATGCGATCGTGACTGTAAATCCGAGGCCCACATCTCCTGCATTTGCAAGCGTGAACTGAAGATTCCTGTGATCGAACTGGCATTTGTCAAAGCACAGAGAGAGAAGACTGGCAGTATAGGGGCTCTCATGATTTCTAGCCAAGATATTCCGGAGTCCAAGAGACAGGAGGCTGCCACAGAGAGACAGAAGAGGAGAAGAGTTGCCGAGGAAAAGAGACTTGAGAAGGCCCAGGGTGAGGTAAAAAAGGCCGATGATTGGAGTCAAGCTGATTCAGAGTTTAATGACTTCCCCATGGCTGATCCGACGGACCAGGAGACTTTGATAAATAATGATCCCAAACCTTCCAGGCAGGGATTCGAAATAAGAAAGATATCCTGAGCATAGCTCTGGCCAGCATGCACCACCACACTGGTCTCAGAGAAACTGCAGAGATAGCAACAGCTGCCTGGATTGACGGTGGTTTGATAACACCTGATGATGTTCACCTGGTGATAGATCATAACAAAGTAAGGAGAGCTCAGGAGAAACTTGTCAGTAACCTAGAAGAGGAGTTTGATAAGGGGATAAGAGAAAATGGAATCAATTGTTTGTTCTTTGATGGGAGAAGGGATGACACTAAAGTGTTCATGAAAGTTGGAGATTCTGACAAGTTGTTCCCTGCCATGGTGAAGGAGGAACACTACTCCTGCTGCAGTGAACCAGGAGGGAAGTATTTGTGGCATTTCACTCCAGAGAAAGATGACATCAGGAAACCAGCTGAGATAGTGGCAGATAACATTGTGAACTGGCTCAGAGAGAGGAACGTAGACCAGACCCTGCAGGCCATTGGAGGGGACAGCACCAACACGAACACAGGGTGGCAAGGGGGGTCATACAGTGGATAGAGCGGAAGATTGGGAGGAAGCTGGTCTGGATTGTTTGTGACCTCCACACCAACGAGTTGCCACTCAGACATCTGATCCAGGAGCTGGATGGCAAGACTCTTTCAAACAACAGATGGTCTGGTCACTCTTGGCAGATGCAGATACCACTGATTTAGAAATAATTCGAGATTTGAAAAAATCACAGTTGGCCCTCCACTCGTTGGAAACACACATACTGTCGATGACGACCACGAGAACTGACCAGTACTATGGTTTTGCATGATTTGCAGTGCCATTAAAGGCTGGGGTCATGCCTGATAGACTTGCTTACCTGCAGAATGGTGATACTCTCACATTCTAGGTAGAAACCGTGGCTCTCAGGTTCTGCAAATTTGGGTCGCTCATCATAAACTGAAAGGGAACCAGCTTCACAACCTGAGACTTATTGTCAATTCATCTGGAGTGTCTACTTGCCAAATTAACGGATTCTTACTAAGTCAAGTCATCGTTCTCCGAAGGTCCGAGGCATGTTCTCTTCCAGCTTGAGCTCCTGAGGAGTCAGCCAAGGAAGGTTGTTCAGATTGTGGAGCAGACTGTGAGGGGATCTTCCTGGTATGCTCATCCCGAGGCAGTTCTGCAGACAATGCTCTGCAGTAAGGATGAGGAGGAGAGAAGAGTGGCAGTCAAAAAGATCTTGGATATGAGACTTATGAGAGGATCTGGGCATGACGAATCAGTTGGTGATGATTATTCAGGGTCAGGAAGACTCCTGAAGTCAATCTAGGTGCCAAGACCCTCACTGATCTCATAGATCTGGATAACATCCAGGCTGGCAGTGAGCCCCCTCTTACCTGCAGCCTCACCAATGTTCAAGTCAGAGCTTTCCTGGACAACCCAGCCATGTCCTGGCCCTCGCACACCCAGAGTATAGGCGTTGTGTACAGCAAGTAGGCAGGCCAGCAGTCACGTGTACAACCAGGAGAGGAGGAAGGCTACATCCGAGCTCAGGTGTGGTCCTTGAGGAGGTGATGAGAGTAGAAACCGAAGCAAGAAAGACATGTTCTCTATGGTGTGCAGCAACACCGAGGTCGTAGTAAGTAAAATGGTTTTGTTTGATTTTGTTTCTAAGGAATATTAAATTTAATAAATATATTAAGATCATTCGTTTCACTATTCTGGATCATTTTCATCCTAATAAATTAACCTGATACATTTACTTTACTTTAAATAAGCTATTTAGTGGTGTTGGTAAAAGGGTGGGAATACTGAATTTTCATAAGATTTCAAGTTAAAATTTTCCTAGCAAGAAATAAAAACTTTTCAAATCTGAAGATATCACATGATTCTGCACATAGCACTACATCATTAATACCACGGGCCGATTTTTCAAACTCAAAAAAAAAAAATTCGCCTCCGTATGACACCCTAATAGTCCAGCAGCACCTGCTGGGCCTCCCTCAGGTCTCACGTGAACCTTTGTCAGAGCTATCCATAGGGTGAGTTACTTACGGTGGGAAATGTATCCATTTCGTGTTTGTGTCCGAGAGTCAGTGTCTAGTAACGTAAATATAATGATCTAGTAATTTCGATATAATGTTAAATTAATGTGTCTGTGTCATTGAGTGAATAGTCAATAGCTGTACCATTACAGGCTGTGTTTAGAAGATTTCCCCTAAGAACGTATTAAAAGTTAAATAACTAACCGGCCACGCTACCAAGCTTCCTCACTTTACCTTCCTACAACTATAAATATTCTATATATATATACTGTATATATATATATATATATATATATATATATATATATATATATATATATATATATATATATATATATATATATATATATATATACAGTATATATATATATATATATATATATATATATATATATATATATATATATATATATATATATATATATATATATATATCTTATATACGAGTTTGACTTGTTATATAACAACAATAATAATAATAATAATGATAATAATAATAATAATCATCATAATAATCATAATAATAATAATCATAATAATCATAACAATAATAATAAAGACATACAAAACTGGAAAAAAAAAGATCAAAATTGAGAAACAATATACAGTATGTACAGTATGTTGTGTTGTCAAAGTAAGAGAAACAATTGAGACCCTGGAATTGTGTGTAAATAAGGCAGAAAATCAGTTCAACAATCCAGGGATTGGTCACAATCTTTGTTCCACTCGTCCACTACTTAATTTCCAAACCAATGTTTACCTATCTCACCCCTAAATCTAAATTTGTCTCATTTAAAACCATCGCTATGAGTTCGCTTCTGTATGGAGAGTTTAAGTACCTTTGTTATATCACATTTATTTAACCCTGACTTCCATCTAATATACTACAGTATAGACACATAGAGCTAGGCGTGCGTGTATCAACTCTGGGCAGGGGAAACGGCACAATCGTTTTTCATCAAACTTCGTGGAAAAATCACAAAGAATTCGTGGAGTGGAAAAAACCTGGTCCCATGACGATGGTTTCTTTAGGAACGCATTAATTAACAATTATATTTACGCTGGCAACAGATGTCGCTGTACGCTGTCAGCCGGCCGGACGATTGCAGTTATCGTACGGCTCCCCCCTCCTCCCCCTACTTTTTCTCTTAGCCTACTTTTTTTTTTAATGTTATTTGGATTAGTAAAGGAAGGGAGATGGATAAATAGAAGAAAGAAGGGGAAACAGACAATAGTTAGAGATAACAGGTGGGCGGCAGCTGAGTTTCATCATGCGTCTGGATGCGCAATTTCAACTTTACAAGAGCATTTTCGGACCTTACGAGGCTACAATGCGTACTTATTCCTCTCCTTATGGCGAATATTTCTTTAACTAATTATTCTAACCTTTATTCTATTCCTTCCTATAGTATATTAGATACTGTAAGTATCACGACCACGACCATGATTATAACAACCACGACTACGATTATAACAAACACGACTACGATTATAACAAACACAACCATGATTATAACAACCACAACAATGATTATAACAACTACGACCATGATTATAACAACTACGACCATGATTATAACAACCACGACCATGATTATAACAACCACGACCATGATTATAACAACCACGACTATGATTATAACAAACACGACTACGATTATAACAAACACGACCATGATTATAACAACCACGACTATGATTATAACAACCACGACTATGATTATGACAAACACAACCATGATTATAACAACTACGACCATGATTATAACAACCACGACCATGATTATAACAACCACGACTTTATAACACCTACAACTGTGATCATAACCACGACCATGATAATAACAACCACGACCATGATTATAACAACCACGACCATGATTATAACAACCACGACTATGATTATAACAAACACGACCATGATTATAACAACCACGACTATGATTATAACAACCACGACTATGATTATGACAAACACAACCATGATTATAACAACCACAACAATGATTATAACAACTACGACCATGATTATAACAACTACGACCATGATTATAACAACCACGACCATGATTATAACAACCAGGACTATGATTATAATAACCACGACTATGATTATAACAACACGACGATGATCATAACCACGACCATGATCATAACCACGACCATGATTATAACAACCACGACCATGATTATAACAACCACGACTATGATTATAACAACCACGACCATGAGTATAATAACCACGACCGTGATTTTAGCAACCACGACCATGATTATAACAACCACGACTATGATTACAACAACCACGACCATGATTATAACAACCACGACCATTATTATAACAACCACGACCATGATTATAACACCAACGACCATGATTATAACAACCACGACCATCATTATAACAACCACGACCATGATTATAACAACCACGACCATGATTATGACAACCACGACTATGATTATTACAACCACGACCATGAATATCACAACCACGACCATGATTAAACCACGACCATGATTATAACAACGACCATGATTATAACAACCACGACTATGATTATAACAACCCGACCATAATTATAATAACCACGACCATGATTTTACAACCACGACCATGATTATAACAACCACGACTATGATTACAACAACCACGACCATGATTATAACAACCACGACCATTATTATAACAACCACGACCATTATCATAACAACCACGACCATGATCATAACCACGACCATGATTATAACAACCACGACCATGATTATAACAACCGACCATGATTATAACAACCGACAATGATTATAACAACCACGACCATGAATATAACAACCACGACATGATTATAACAACCACGCCATGATTATAACACCAACGACCATGATTATAACAACCACGACCATGATTATAACACCAACGACCATGATTATAACAACCACGACTATGATTATAACAACCGACCATGAATATAACAACCACGACCATGATTATAACAACCACGACCATGATTATAACAACCACGAACAAGATTTTAACAACCACGACTATGATTATAACACCAACGACCATGAATATAACAACCACGACCATGATTATAACAATCACGACCATGATTATAACACCAACGACCATGATTTTGACACCAACGACCATGATTATAACAACCACGACTATGATTATAACAACCGACCATGATTATAACAACCACGACTATGATTATAACAACCGACCATGATTATAACAACCACGACTATGATTATAACAACCACGACCATGAATATAACAACCACGACCATGATTATAACAATCACGACCATGATTATAACAACCACGCCATGATTATAACAACCACGACTATGATAATAACCACGACGATGATTATAACAACCGACCATGAATATAACAACCACGACCATGATTATAACAACCACGACCATAGTTATAACACCAACGACCATGAACCAACGACCATGATTGCAACATCGGCAAGCCGCCCAGTTACTAACAGCCGACTATGATTATAACAACCACGACCATGATTATAACAACCCGACATGATTTTTAACAACCACGACCGCCAGTTATGACAACCACAACAATGATTACCAGCAGCCACGACTATGATTATAACAACTTCACGACCGCAGTCATAACCACGACATGATCATAGCTTCCTGACCATGATTATAACAACCACGACCATGATTATAGCAACCACGACTATGATTATAACAACCACGACCATGAATATAACAATACGACCATGATTATATGGCAAAACCGCCAGTTATAACACGCCGCCAGTTATATAACAACCACGACAATGATTATAACGCAACGACCGCCAGTTATAACAGCCACGACTATGATTATATCAACCACGACAATGAATATAACAAGCCGACCATGCTTATAACGGCGACCATGATTATAACAACCACGGTATGATTATAGCCGACTATGATTATAACACCAACGACCATGAATATAACAACCACGACCATGATCGCGCTAATCAGGCGCAGTTATAGCACCAACGACCATGATTTTGACACCAACGACCATGATTTATAACAACCCGACTATATGATTATAACAACTGCGACCATGATTATAACAACCACGACTATGATTATATAACCACGACCATGATTATAACAACCGACTGGTTATAACAACCGACCATAATGTAACAACCACGACCGCCAGTTATAACAATCGACCATGATTATAACAACGACGACCATGATTATAACAACCACGACTATGATAATAACAACCACGACGATGATTATAACGAACCACGAACATGAATATGACAACCCGACCATGATTATAACAACCACGACCGCCAGTTATAACACCGCGACCATAGTTATAACATCAACGACCGCACGATTATAACAACCACGACTAGCAGTTATAACAACCACGACCTGTGATTATAACCACGACCATGATTACCAACAGCCACGACCTGATTATGACCACGACAATGATTATAGCATAGCCACGACTATGATTGGCACAACCGACCATGATCTTAATGCGACGCAGTCATAACCACGACCCGTGATTATAACAACCACGACCGCCAGTTATAACGTACGACTGTGATTGCCTTTCTTCGACCATGAATATAACAACACGACCATGATTTATAACAACCCGCGACCACGCCAGTTATAACAAACCATGATTATAACACCAACGTGCATGATTATTACAACCACGACTATGGGTTATAACAACCGACCCATGATTATAATAACCACGGCCATGATTTTAACAACCACGACCATGATTATTGTATGATATATATGGACACAAAAGTAGTACCTTCAGCTGTATATTGTTATATTACTATTATTAATTATGTAGTAAGTATTACAGAACATGTATTAATTCTATGCTAATATTCTGTTGTGTGCACCATAGCTATGTATATAAAATTACATCACATTTATACTTTATATATTTAGCTTGTGAATGCTGGCATCTGTATAGGCCAAGCGGCGTGATAATACATAGATAGATGTAGAGTAGTTAGACAGTCCTAATTGGCGTGCCCACAGGCTTCTGGCGTACTACTGTAATATTATCTCCCATACGAGAAATAGAACCTGCTTTTAAAAGACAACAAGTGTTTGTATATACCCTCAGTGATATAGAACATTTCTTTGGGTATCTACAACATCGCTAGATAGGCGCAGTGATTATTCTCAGTGGATTCAGTGGACCAAACCTTCCCCAGGATATGTTTATGGCGTCTCCACTTCAATAAACCTTAAGACTACTACAAGCCTCTAGACTTACAGGTGTTGTGAAGTGCTATGCTGTGAAGTGTTGTGCTGTGTATTTTAATCATAATTGTCTGTGTACAAGTTAGGTCAGCTGACCTAAGGAAGCGACCGACAATAAATTTCTCCGTCTGGTCTGAGGGTGACTGAGGCACTTCTGCGACGCTGGCCTTTCGCTCCCGTCTGGCAGCGCGCCAGAATCCGCCACCCGCCAGACACACAAACACACGCATTCTGCCTTATACCAAGGAATTTCTTGGCGACTTACTGTAAACTGCCTTAATTCTGTGCATAGATTACGAGGGGCTGACCCGATCTTTTGCTGAATAAGTACAAAGCCAGTCGGCATGTCTCACGGGATCATAACGATACACTGGACGATGGGGTTACGAGGTTTTTAGTGTGAGAACTCTCTACACGATGCGCCCCGCCCCCACAGTGACAGTGCCGAATCACCCGAATCTCCTCGCTTCGTCGCGAGGCAGCTCTCCTGAGATACCGTCCACGAATCTCCTTCAACTGATAAGTGGATGGGCTTTATAAACACCAGGACGATATTGCAAGGAGAGAAAGAGGAAGAAATTAGGTACAAGAGTCTGAAGACGGCATACAAGAAGGAACAAACCGCGGGAACTTCAGAAGACATACGTGAGCGTGAGGATGACCTTAGAAGACAGGAGGATCAAGCCAGATTTGAAGCTTTTGATTTCTCTGTAGCCTCCCACAACACGTTCTCACCGTACAAAGATTCGTCTGCTACTACTGATGTTGTCTGGAGCTAAATTGCTAGTACCTCATTTCCCAGAAGTCGGAACAACACCTCAAACTGCACGAGTACAAGCGCCTCCTCTCTGATGTCTGGCGCTTTCTTAACCAGATGTTTCGGGAATGGCGTCGACGTTAGCTAGACTGCAACATGGTTGACTTGTCCAGTTTATCACAGCCAGGCTCGGCGAATCCAGCTTCGTCATGTTAGCGTCCATGCCAGAGCTGGCATGCTCTTGAGCACACACACTTCAAGTGCCTCCTACGACAACTCTGACGGTAGAGGCCGTGCTCGACAAGTTGCAAGAACACGTCAAGGGACAGCGCAACGAGGCACTCAGGAGAAGACAACTCCTCCAATGTAAACAGCTTGATGGAGAATCTTTTGACGCGTTTTTTGTAAGGCTCAAAAGGTGTTCAGAGGAAGTTGATGTTTGTCCCGGACATTCTCAAGTCTGTGAAGAAACACAACTTAAGACAATTATCTTAACGGGTGTCCGAGATGAAGAGCTAGTTCAGCGTCTCATTTCCCTCGACCCCACTTCCTCCCTTCAAGATGTTGTTATGAAATGTCGAGCGTACGAGGCCGCCAGGTGTGCGACTTCAGCTTTACGCTCACAGCCTGACCAGGTGAGGGCAGTGTCTTCCTACAGAAAGGGTAAGAAGCAGCAAAGTAACCCCACCCCTCACCCTCCAGCCACACCTTCAGCAGCAGCTTTGTGTAACAGCTGTGCGAGACAGCATAATGCCTCCCAGTGCCCAGCTGCTAAGAGCGTGTGCAGAAGTTGCGACCGCCAGGGTCACTGGGCTTACACAGTCAAGTGCCCTGTTAGCAAAGTTCAGTGTAGACTTTGTGGTCGTGTGGGCCATTATGACAAATGTTGTCGTAAGAAGACACATAAAGGACGCCACCTAGGATCCAAGAAGTCATCCTCAGGTAGTGCTGGCGCGCCCCCTCCTTCTGGCAAGCATCAAGACGCTGTGTCCAGTCGTTCCTGCCGTCGTGTACATAGTTCCACAGACACGACGCCCCAGCACATCAATGTCGTCATTTCTTACGGTAACTCGTCATCCAGTCTTCAGATGTTACCTGACACCGGTGCTGACGTCTCAGTAATTGGTCCACAACATTTAGCAAGTTTGGGAATACCCAGGAGAAACCTACAGCCCCTCCTCAGACAACGAAACTGACAGCTGATGGTTCCAAGATGGCTCCAGCTTTGGGATCTTTCTGGGCTACCCTTACCTTTGGTAAGCAGTCTTGCTCAGCCCGGATTGATGTTCATAATGGTATCCCGACTCCGCTTTTATCATATGGCCATTGTCTAGAATTGGCCATTATTTCCAAGGAATTCCCTAAACCTATCTTAAAGGTCACCCATGTCAACAGGTTGAAGGAATTCCCTATCTCTACTAACACGTCCCCTTCTGACGCAAGAGCTTACCTTCTCAAGGAGTTTGCTGACGTGTTGGTTAATAAGAAATCTTTAGGATCCACACCACTCAAGCCGATGGTGGGTCCACCTATGAAGATTCATCTTAAGGATGGTGCTACACCTTTTGCCATCCACACCCCTCGTTTGATTCCTCACGCCTACAAGGAGCTAGTTAGACAAGAACTTGACTCCATGGTTGTTCAGGGAATCATCAAACCGGCCGGAGACGAACCTTCACCTTGGTGCCACCCTCTCGTCCCTGTCGCCAAACCTCGTGGTGGAGTACGGATCACCACCGATCTGTCAAAACTTAACCAGCAAGTTTCCCGTCCAGCCCACCCTTCACCCACACCCTTCGCAGCTGTTCGAAGTGTGGACCCGAAGGCGAAGTTTTATACAACTATGGACGCCTTATGTGGTTATTGGCAGATCGAGTTGGCCGAAGAAGACCAACACTTGACTACATTCATCACACCATTTGGAAGATACCAGTATTGCAGAGGCCCCATAGGATTTGCCGCTACGGGCGATGCATTCTGTCAACGTGGTGACGCGGCCCTTCAAGGAGTCACGAATTGTGTCAAGGTGGTTGATGATATCTTACTCCACGACGAAGACTACTGTGCCCACCTCTCCCGGATATATGAAGTTCTCACCAGATGTCGAAAGTACGGGATTACCCTTAACGCTGACAAGTTTGTAGTCGCCGCTCCATCAGTGAACTTCTGTGGGTACACCCTCTCAGCATCAGGCATTGCAGCTGACCCGGAGAAAGTAAGTGGAATCAGGGATTTTCCAACCCCTGCCAACCTAACAGACCTCCGTTCTTTTTTAGGTCTGGTCAATCAGCTGGCTGAATTCACACCTGACATCTCCGCCGCAGCCCAGCCGTTACGCCCCCTGCTGAGCCCCAGGAGGACATTCCTGTGGACCCCAGATCATCAAGAGGCCTTCCAGCGAGTTAAGCAGGCCCTTGTGAGTCCACCTGTCTTCGCCTGTTACGACCCAGCCCTACCCACCGTCCTCCAGACTGACGCCTCCAGACTCTACGGCGTTGGTTACGCCCTTCTGCAGGACCATGGCGGTGGACAACTCCGCTTAATTCAGTGTGGATCCCGGTTCCTGACGGACGCTGAGACCCGATATGCCACGATAGAGCTGGAGATGTTGGCTGTTGTCTGGGCGATGGCGAAGTGCCGTTTCTACCTGATAGGACTTCAGCACTTCACCCTCTTCACGGATCATCGCCCCCTTATACCTATAATCAATCACTACTCTTTGGATGCAGTAGAAAATCCTCGCCTTCAACGTCTGAAAGAGAAGCTCTCGCCTTATCTCTTCACGGCTGTGTGGCGTGCGGGTAAGCTGTTGTGCATCCCGGATGCCCTGTCCCGCGCCCCCGTTAGTCGCCCCACCCCAGAGGACGAGATGTTGTGTTCTACAGCTGCTGCATCCCTCAAGTCAGTGGTTTCATTGAAGGCCGTCTTCACATCAGAAGAGTCTACAGCACCGGATGCAGACAAGACTTGAAGATCTCCACACCGCAGCCCGGGCCGACCCTTCCTACATCCGGCTCGTCGACTGTGTGTCTCAGGGATTTCCATCTACCCGATACGACCTTCATGAATCGCTACTCCCGTACTGGAAAATACGCGAGGACCTCTATTGTGATGGAGTCCTCGTCTTGTATGGTCCACGAGTAGTTATTCCTGCTGCCCTACGCCGCCGTACCTTGGCCCGCCTTCACGACAGCCATCGAGGAGTGGAGGCCACCAAGCGACGGGCGAAGCAGACTGTATTTTGGCCCGGAATCAACGCGGACATTGCAAGTACCGTCCGTGCCTGTGAACCGTGCCAGATTCTGCAACCTAGCCAGCAACAGGAACCTTTAATGTGCGATGATAACCCTTCAAGACCCTTCGAGTCTGTGTCGGCCGATTTCTTTGCAGTTGCAGGGAAGTCCTTCCTCGTCATTGCCGACCGACTGTCTGGATGGCCTGTTGTCGTCCCCTGTGGTAGTGATACAACGACTACTGCTACCATCCGGAGCTTCAGGCATTACTTCAGAGAAGTTGGTGTTCCCCTCCGCCTCAGGACTGATGGAGGACCCCAGTTCACCAGCCACGAGTTCCGGGACTTCATGGACCGTTGGGGAGTCCGTCATGTCGTGACCTCGCCCCACTACCCCCAGGCGAATGGACACGCTGAAGCCGCAGTCAAGACTGTGAAACACCTGATCCTTAAGGTGTCACCCTCAGGAAATATCGACTGCGAGGACTTCAATCGAGGTTTGTTGGAGTTACGCAACACCCCGAACTTCACCGGACGCTCCCCAGCCCAGGTTCTATACGGACATCATCTCAGGTCTTGTGTTCCTGCCCACCCAAAGTCTTTTTCTCAAGAGTGGCAGGCCAAGACTGAAGAATGTGACCGCCGTGCAGCAGAACGAGCCGCAGATGTCGCTGCTCGGTATGACTGTCATGCCTGCCCCCTTCCCAGGTTGAGTATCGGCCAGCAGATCAGGATTCAAGATCAGGTATCTCACCGCTGGGACAAGGTTGGGGTTGTCATGGGTATTGGCCGGTCCAGGGACTACCAAGTGCGTCTTCCTAGTGGTAGAGTATGGTGGAGAAACCGTCGTTTCCTCCGACCTGTGGAGCTGCCTAGTGTTGACCCCTCCCCAGTTGAGTCCCCTAATGTTGATGTCTCTAAAGTAAATCCATCCCCACCTTGTGTTTCTGCCCCAGTACTCCGCAGGTCCGAGCGACTCAGAAACAAAAGGTCCGCTCAAGATGAAACTATGAGCGTATAGGGGGGAGGGAGGTGTATGATATATATGGACACAAAGTAGTACCTTCAGCTGTATATTGTTATATTACTATTATTAATTATGTGTAGTAAAGTATTACAGAACATGTATTAATTCTATGTAATATTCTATTTATTGTGCACCATATTATGTATATAAATTATCACATTTATACTTTATGTATTCAGCTTGTGAATGCTGGCATCTGTATAGGCCAGCGCGTAGTAATACATAGATAGATGTAGAGGTAGTTAAGACCGAGTCCTGGTGGCGTACCCACAGGCTTCCTGTGTCCTACTGTAATATTATCTCCCATACGAGAATAGAACCTACTTTTAAAGACAACAAGTGTTTGTATATACCCTCAGTAGTATAGAACATTCTTTGGGTATCTGGCAATACGCTAGAATTATAACAACCACGATAATGATTATAACAACCACGACTATGATTATAACAACCATGACCATGATCATAACCACGACCATGATTATAACAACCACGACCATTATTATAACATCAACGACCATGATTATAACAACCACGACTATGATTATAACAACCACGACCATGATTATAACAACCACGACCATGATTATAACAACCACGACCCTGATTATGACAACCACGATACGATTATAAATAACCACGACTATGATTATAACAACCACGACCATGACTTCATAACCATCTAATTCATGATCATAACCACGACTATAGATTATAACAACCACCTACCATGATTATAACAACCACGAGACTATGATTATAACAACCACGACCATGAATATAACAACCACGACCATGATTATAACAACCACGACCATGATTATATTTCACCAACGACCATGATTATAACATTCAACGCATCGCGATTATTACACAACCACTACTACGATGAACAAATCATTTAATTATGATTATAATAACCACGACCATGAGCTTTAATAAATTCACGACCATGATTATAACAACCACGATAATGATTATAACAACCACGCACTATGATTATAACAACCACGACTATGATCATAACCACGACCATGATTATAAAATTCAATGACCATGATTACAACAACCACGACTATGATTATAACAACCACGACGATGATCATAACTACGACGATGATTATAACACCCACGTCCATGATTACAACAACCACGACTATGATTATAACAACCACGACCATGATTATAACACCCACGTCCATGATTACAACAACCACGACTATGATTATAACAACCACGACGATGATCATAACTACGACGATGATTATAACAACCAAGACGGTGATTATAACAACCACGACTATGATTACAACAACCACGACTATGATTATAACAACCACGACCAGGAGTATAATAACCACTTCCACTATGATTTTAGCAAACTACCTAATTATGAATATAACAACCACGACTATGATTACAAACAACCACGACCATGATTATAAACAAATCCACTTAAT
This sequence comes from Homarus americanus, assembly GCF_018991925.1. Lineage (NCBI taxonomy): Eukaryota > Metazoa > Arthropoda > Malacostraca > Decapoda > Nephropidae > Homarus > Homarus americanus. Next base: position 50,507 of record NW_024741385.1, read on the forward strand.
TCACATTATAACAAATCCACGACTATGATTATAACAACCACGAGCATGATTATAACAACCACGACTATGATTATAACAACCACGACCATGATTATAACCACGACCATGATTATAATAACCACAACTATGATTATATCACCCAGGACCATGATTATGACAACCACGACCATGATTATAACAACCATGACCATGATTATAACCACCACGACCATGATTATAACAACCACGAATATGATTATAACAACCACGACCACGATTATAACAACCACGAATTTTAATAACAACCACGACTATAACAAACCCACGACCATGAATATAACAACCACGACCATGATTATAACAACCCCCAATTATGATTATAACAAAACTAATGAATTCGGCGATTATAACAACCACGACTATGATTATAACAACCACGACCATGAATATAACAACCACGACCATGATTATAACAATCACGACCATGATTATAACACCAACGACCATGATTATGACACCAACGACCATGATTATAACAACCACGACTATGATTATAACAACCACGACCATGATTATAACAACCACGACTATGATTATAACAACCACGACCATGAATATAACCACCACGACCATGATTATAACAATCACGACCATGATTATAACAACGACGACCATGATTATAACAACCACGACTATGATTATAACAACCACGACGATGATTATAACAACCACGACCATTATTATAGCACCAATGACCATGATTATAACAACCACGACTATGATTATAATAATCACGCCCATGATTATATCCACGACCATGATTATAACAACCACGATCATGATTATAACACCAACGACCATGATTATAACAACCACGACTATGATTACAGTATAATAACCAAGCCCATGGTTATAACCACGACCATGATTATAACAACCACGACCATGATTATAACAACCACGACCATGATTATAACAGCGACGACCATGATTATAACAACCACGACTATGATTATAACAACCACGACCATGATTATAACACCCACGACCATGATTAAATATAGGGGCGAGCGCACTTTTCCAAATATTCCCTCCATTACTGTTTTGTCGAACTATATAGCGAACTGGGCACGAAGGGCCACGATCACTTGTTTATACTTATGTCTCTCGAGGAAGTGAAAATTCAGATGCTTTAGTTTGTCTTTATAGTCAAGGCTCCTAATGCCCGGGATTAGTCTAGTTATCCTCCTCGTATGCTTTCTAGGGATTTGATATCCATTCTGTAGTACGGTGACCAAAACTGAACTGCATAATTCATTCAAGTGAAGTCTCATAAGCGTAAGACGGAGTTTTAGGATAACCTCGATTGTCTTGAAACTAAAACTCCTTTGTATGAATCCAAGTACACTGTTATCCTTGTTTCGAGCAAATGCACATTGTTGTCTTGGATTAAGATTCCTACTTATTATTACCCATAAATATTTCTTACAGTAGGATTTCTCTTTATCAACGTTGTTCATCTGATAACTAGTTTCTCTGTTTACATATCCTAGGCTTAGTACTACATTTGTCCACATTAAAATTCATCTGTCATTTTTCAGACCATTCAAAATATTAGTTTACATAAGAATATAAGAACATAGGAATGGAGGAAACTGCAGCGGGCCTATTGGCCCATACTGGGCAGTCCCGTTTACACCCAACCCTATTGCTCATATAAGCATCCAACCTATGTTTGAAGCTATTCAGCGTATTCGAGTTAATGATGATATTTGGTAACTTGTTCCATTCATACACTACTCTGTTTCCAAACCAGTGTTTACCTATTTCACGCCTAAATCGAAATTTGTCGAATTTAAAACCACTGTTACGAGTTCGCTCCTGTCTCTATACTCAAGGTTCCTAATGCCCGGGATTAGTCTTGTCATTCTCCTCTGAATTCTTTCCTAGGATTCTATATCCATTCTGTAATACGGTGACCAGAACTGAACTGCGTAATCCAGGTGTGGTCTCACAAGAGCAAGATACAGTTTTAGGATGACCTCGCTAGTCTTGTAACTAACACTCCTTTGTATGAACCCAAGTACTTTATTAGCCTTGTTATGAGCAAAAACACATTGTTTACTTGGCTTAAGGTTCCTACTTATCATTACTCCTAAATCTCTCTCGCAGTCGGATTTCTCTATGGCATCGTTGTTCATCTGGTATCTGGTTTCCCTGTTTACATCTCCTATACTGAGTACTTTACATTTGTCAACGTTGAATTTCATCTGCCATTTTTCAGACCATTCGAAATTTTTTTTAGATCTTCCTGTAGTTTTGCAGAGTCCTCGTTAGATTTAATAACACTTCCTATTGTAGTGTCATCAGCAAATTTGCTAATGTTGCTGTCTATGCCGATATCTATGTCGTTTATGTATATAATAAATAATAATGGTCCAAGTACTGAGCCTTGGGGAACTCCACTTGTGACGTTGCTCCAATGGGACTTAGTGCCATTAATGCTCACTCGCTGTTTCCTGTCCTGTAACCACGCCCTAATCCATTTAAGGATATTACCTTTGATGCAATGTGCTTCTACCTTTCTAATTAGTCTTTTGTGGGGGACTCTGTCGAAGGCTTTGCTAAAGTCGAGATATACCACATCATAATTGTGCCCCTCGTCCACCTATTCGAAAACTGATGAAAAGAATGTTAATAGATTAGTTAGACATGAACTTCCGCTTGTGAAGCCATACTGGGAGTCATTGATCAATCAGTGCTTCTCCAGGTGATTTCGAATAGAGTTTGAAATGATTGCTTCCAGTAATTTGCCTACTATTGATGTTAGACTGATTGGGCAGTAGTTAGAGGATAGTGATCTATCCCCCTTCTTGAAAATCCCCCAGGATTCTGGTACTACACCTGTTTTACATTCCTTTAATACTCTGGCAAATATCTCATCGGGACCAGGTGACTTATTAGGCTTTAGTTTGTCTATTTGCTTACTAACATCGTTACTAGTCACTACTATCTCGTTTAATTTGTTTTCTTCACTATCTCTGAATAGAGTCGGTGCCCCGGGTATCATGTTTAAATTTTCGGTGGTGAAAACTGTTGAAAAATATTAATTCAAATTATTGCTCATTTCTCTGTCGTTATCAGTGAGCTCGCAGGTATCTGACCGTATTGGTCCAATCTTTTCTCTTGTTTTAGTTTGATACATTTGGTAGAATCCTTTGGGGCTTGTCTTCGCCTCCCTTGCTATCCTTACCTCATTATTCCTCTTGGCTTTCCTTATCTCGGTTTTAACCCAACTCGCCAATACCCTATAATAATCCCGGAGGTAAATTTCGCCACGATTTATCCTTCTACCTATAGCCTTCCTTTGGCCAATGATATTCTTTAAATAATTATTTATCCATTTAGGGTCATTGTTGTCTGATCTGAGTTTTTTGTATGGTATGTTCTGCCTTTGTGCATTAAGTAACTCATTATTTAAATTGTCGTGGAACTCGGCAATCTCAGATCTCGTTATTAGGTCGGTGTCATCTGTCAGGTTCACAGCCAAGCGCGACACCCCCTCTCTCAGCTGCCTCTTTAAACTGTCAAAGTTTTCCCTTCTGAAATCTGGTACTTTAGTGGAATTTTCCTTACGTCTGCCCTGAAAATCTAACTGGAATCTAATTTCTTTGTTATTGCTGTTTGCAAGTTCGTGTCCTACCTCGACATTGCTAATGAGGTTTTCTCTGTTTGACAGAACTAAATCGAGTATATTATTACCCCGGGTGGGTTCGGTTATATGTTGACTTAGAAAACAGTCCTGGATCGTCTCGCGAAAATCCTCTGATTCTGAGTTACCTGCAAGGTCAGTCCAATCTATTTGGCCAAGGTTAAAGTCGCCTACTATACAGACTTTGTTGTGTATGGAAGCCGTGTGCATTTCATCCCAGATAAGTCGCTCATTGACTCTATCAAGATTGGGAGGTCTATATATTACTCCTGTGATTAATTTTTCCCTACCGTCGATTAATTCTATCCAAATTGTTTCTGTATTCCGCTCAGTTTTTATTTCCTTATTTATTTCACACTTCAGATTATCCCTAACATAGATTGCTACTCCGCCTCCTTTCCTGGTCTGCCTTTTGGTATGGAACAGTTTGTAACCCGCAATTTGTTATTCGACCGGTAACTCACTTGAGTCTAGGTTGATCCATGTTTCAGTGAATGCTATTATATCGATTTTTTCGGTACATACCAAGGCCCTAATATCATCCATTTTGTTTCTCATACTTCTCCTGTTCGCTTAGTATACATTTAAGTTAGTCGTGTTCTGAGTCTTCCCCTTACCGCGTTTAGTTTTAAACTCCCTGTCTAATTTAGTTTTGTCATCATTCCTAACACTATTTCCCTATAATCTTTCACTTTGTTTACCCACTCCCACTGCATTCTCCTCCATCCCCGTGCTCATATGTTCTCCTAGCAGTTTAAAGACTTCGATATCTTTTGAACTGCCCCCTCTAGAGCCCCAGCCAGGGCTGCTACTCCATCTCTAGGCAGGTGCACCCCATCCCTAGCATAAAGGTCCCTTCTGCCTTAGAAGTTGTCCCAGTCTTCTCGTAGTTTTGCGGAGTCCTCGTCAGATTTAATTTCACCGTATTTTAGTGTCGTCAGCAAATTTACTTATGTTGCTGTCTACACCTATATCTATTTCGTTAATGTAATACTAATGGTCCAAGTACTGAGCTTTGGGGTGCTCCACTAGTGACATCACCCCAATCGGATTTATTGCCATTTATGCTGACTCTCTGTTTCCTGTCCTGTAACCACGTCCTAATACAATTTAGAACATCACCAATTCCATGTGCCCCCACTTTACATATTTGTCTTTCATGAGGAACTTTGTCGAAGGTTTTGCTAAAGTCGAGGTAAACCACATTATAATCATGTCCGACATCCACTGATTCGAAAACAGTTGAAAAGAATGATAATAGATTTGTCAGACATGAACGCCCACTTGTAAAACCCTACTCATAATCATTGATCAATTTGTGCTTCTTGAGGTGATTCCGAATTGAGTTTGAAATTATTGATTCCAAAGATTTGCCTACAATTGATTTTAAACTGATTGGATGGTAGTTAGAGGAGACTGATCTATCTCCCTTCTTGAAAATCGTATCACATTTGATACCCTCCAGGATTCTGGTACTACACTGCTTTTTAATGACATGTTAAACAAGTTTCCTTACTTTCCTTTAATACTCTGGCAAATGTTGTTACCGCAAGCAGTAATGAGTAGGATGACACATAAACAAACACTATGTTAGGCTGTAAGTCATGTCATGTTTATTGGGTGTGCTTGCCCGTATACAGTGTGTAGAGTATTGACATGGTTGAAGATGAGAGACCTAGAGGAAGTGAGGTGTTGGGTGGTAGTAAGGGAGCTTGTTTGTGTATAATCACCTGACGCAGCAGCCCTCACCCATCGAGAGAGGGTTGGTGAGGCGGCAGGGTGTGTCGGCACTCTAGCTATTCAGACCACAGAGGCAACACCTAACCTGGTTTCTCTTGAGACTTTCAACACGTAAGTTTAACTGGTACTTATATTGTACACAGGTAGACTGTGTCCATTGCTTCGTTTATCATTGTGACGACATAAAAATATGGAAACTTAAGTACTCATTATAAGTGTTAAGATTAGACTGATTACATTGCTATGATTGTTATGTAAATATATATTGGATCAAACATTTATGTGATTGCCTATGTATGATTTATGTGAAATACTAAAAGGAATTGTATCCAACAGGTTTGACCAAATTATAATGTTTGAGTCCAATGTCACAAGTTTCACTAAATCCTTTAACCACCTGATTGGCGGTTATAAATGTATTATCAGGACCTGGCGACTTATTAGTTTTTAATTTGTCGGTTTTTTTAACATCGTTACGAGTCATTATAATCTCGCCTAATCTATTTTCTTCACTACCTCTGTAGATTATGGGTGCATTGGGAATCATGCTTAAATTTTCGGTTGTGAAAAATTATGAAAATATCTGTTCAGATTATTGCTCATTTCTTCGGAGGTATCAGTTAGTTTGCTTCCTTCGCTACCTTCAGTTCATTATTGTATTCCTCTTTGCTTTTCTTATCTCGGTCTTAACCCTACTGGCCAATACCTTACAAGAATAATCACGGAGGAAAACCACCACGATTTAGTCTCCTACCTATAGCCGTCCTTCGTCTAATAACATTTTTTAAATAATTGTTTATCCAATTGGATCCATTGTTATTTGATCTGAAATTCCTGTATGGTATATTCTGCCTTTATGTATTAAGTAACTCATTATTTAAATTGTTATGGAACTCGTCAAACTCATATCTCGTGGTCAGATCACCCCCAGCGGTCATATTTTGTAAGGTTATCGTTGTCTGGTCACCAGGTAAAGTAAAGTCACGCTCTGTGGGTACATTGTGTGAGGTCATGCTAATTTCATGTAATTTCAACC
>NW_024741386.1:0-22977 GCF_018991925.1 Homarus americanus
CTATCTTCCAACTCTTGCTGCTGTAATCACGCTGGGAAGGTGTGTGGTTGAGGTCGAGAGGTATCTCTAACGCATGATCCGCCTTCCTCTTAATAGGATTGGTAGACAACACTTTCGTCCTAGCGGTGAGCATAGGTTTAGAATGACTCATTGCTGTGTAGGAAACACCTTTAAACGTAACACTATTATTAAGTGGATGAACATCTATCATGTTCTTTCGAAGAGTTGGTAGACCAAGTAACCCGTCAGCTGGCAAATTGAACTGCTGAACTATATAAAAGTCCGCGTAGAAGGGCGTACCACGTCTTGAGAATCTGAGTGGTAACGTCACCATTCCTTTGATGCTTAGCTGAGTACCTGAAACTCCTTCGAGCTCAGCGTTACTAGGCCTCCATTTGAATTTGCGGTGAGGGAATTTACGTTGTAACTCGTGATATGATGTCAAGGCCAATACATTAGCGCAAGCACCTGTGTCTATATCAAGAGCCAATCTGGTATTATCCACTCTCACCGGCACTGACAACACTTCCACTTTGCTGAGCGCCGCTACTAATGAGGCCGCTATAGAAGTGCTGTGAGGAGGGGTGGGAACAACCCTATCTTTCCCTCTCCTTGCTGTGGTGTGCGCTGGTCTTCCCCCGATGACTTGTCCTGGGGACGTTTCTGCTTGCGCCTATACGACACCTCCGTTTCACTTAGGTCCACTCCCCTAGCCTTTATTAGTATATCGCACTCATGTCAACTATGAGATGTCGATTTGTGAAGAGCGCACCATTTGCGCGTTTTCTGGGTAGGAGGAGGTGCTGCTTTGGCTCCCTCTCTGTTTGACCTTGAGAATGGCTTTGCACCGGGTGTGGCCTTAAAATTAGCACTATTACCTCGGAGCTGAAAACAATCTTCCATTACGTGGCCACGTTTATTACAATGTGCGCACCGTAACGATGTTTTCTGTTTATATGTTAGGCGGGGAGGAGCGATCGGAGCTAAGTGTGTCGCATAAGGAGTCTGGGAGTGAGGCATCTGTGGCATCTGAGACGGCTGGGGTTGTGGTGACGTCACTGAGGGCTGCGCCAGTAAGGGGCCCGTAGCCTGGGGACAGAGCTTGTTTGCGTATTCCACCATATCCAAGGGTGGTTCATACTGTACTTCCTGTGCCCGGCTATATAAGGGAACACGGACGGAAAGAAGAAAACTTATTAGTTCTATCAATGTTTCCACATTGTCGGATGGCATATCACCCAATGAGTTGTACCAGCCTGAGGACCGGAAGGTCGCTTGCATGTCCTGGCGAACCTCGCCTGCAATGTCAACAGCGTCAAGAGGCGTTACGTTTCGTATACCTGGAATACAGTGATCCAACCATCTGAAGATCCATTGCAGTTGGCCCAGCTGTGACCTACCCCCAAAAATCCCAATTAACGTTCGCTTGAACTTTTCATAGTCAGGGGTTTGTAAACCAAACGCATTTAAACGACTGCCTGCATAGGAACCCTGCGTTATATGGGAACGTACATACTGTATGCTTTCTTTTCTTCGTCAGTCGTTATGTGACTATTGCGCATGCTATCTTCACATGCACGAATAAAATGTGCGACCCTATAATCGTCTTGTCCCGTGAAATTTCGAACATAGTCGCCGTGCTGCATGATATTAATAACATTATCAGCTTTAGGTGTGGTAGTAGTACTGGTGTGAGGGTTAGAGGACGCCATTGTAGTGTTAGTATTAAGCAAGTTAGTATTCTTACTCTTAACAGAAGGCTGGGTTAATAAGGTTGTTACCGATTTAGCAACAGACACACTATCACCTGTAACAGGGGTAACTGCTTAGTATACTTAGGTGAGGTACTATAGTGATTACCAGACCGTAGGGTACAACGGTTTAAGTCGTCAAATGATTCGTCTATAACTTTCTCACTACTTCCTACCGAATCATTTAACTGTGTTCCATACTCAAAATCTATGGCAGTCTGGGCTTGATCATCGATGAGTTGGTTATCAGCAAACAGTTGAGCTAGGCGTTCGATTTCATCTACATTAGACATGGGAAACTTAGAAATTATCTATTAGCCCCCTTGGGTCAATGAATACTTAACAGTAAGTAGATCACTTGCCTCTCATTTACAAGACAAATGAATATGAATTGTAGTTAATTATTAAACTATCAATAAGTAGACAGACACTTACAAACTACTGTAAATTATAGGATTTCAATACATTAATCTTACATTCGACACTTTATCATTGAAATAATCCTATCCGACGAACCTATGGGTGTGAAGATATCTCTCGAACGTGTTCATGTGTGTAGAATTATGTAATTTAAATACCTATTTATACAGAGTAGTTAGTCTGTATAGAAAATGTGATCCGTGGACGAGTCCTGAGTCGAGTGGGTGGAGTGTGGGCGGGGCCTCTTCCTAGGATGCGTGCGCTGCTGCTGGTTTCCTTGGCAACGAGAAGACGCTTCTGCTTTGGTGAGAGACGAGTCCACTTGAACTAGATGAGTTCCTCCTGCGGCGATCAGAAAACTGCTGATGATTGGTTATCACACTGGTCGTTGCTGGGTCGCTGGCGAAACTGCCGTGTGCCAAGTCTTCACAGTCCACCTATATATGGAGATCTGTATGATGACACCGGAATTCGTAATTCGCGCTGACGACACAACAATACTGCTCAGTTGTTAGTGAAATACCAATTGTAGACCAGGCTACGAAACTTTTTTTCAACACTGCAACACTGTAATGTCTAAGGAATGCTGAGTGGAGTCTATCTCAACAGGCTCAATCTGGATATGTACCAACAGGCTGTAATATATGTATATTACGAATTCTGCACGTATTTGTATGTGACAGAGATAAGGAGCTCTCACTAAATATCGTCTCAATACGGGATATAGTTTTAAACACTCGGATTATGTAACGCGTCACTGCTGTGTGGTTTCTTGTTTTTCACAAAACACAGACGCATGATACGACTACCAGTTTGAAGAATCCTTACACACCGCTTGCCACCTATATGAATCGGCTGCTTGTCCAATTAACCAGTCCGTTCACACATATTTATATTTGTTTTTTAAGTAACGAAACCCAAACGGTAGTTCCTTTGTTTTATTATAAAAGGTTGTAGATATAATTCCTGAGTGTATATCAACCGTAAGTCTCACTGTCTAGGAGTGAATGAGAAGGGGACGGCGTTTATGTATAATAAACGTTAGGTCACGTCCTTACGATATGAGTTGAGGTGAGCTACTGAAGCTTAAGGGCATCGCAGTGCGTGCTTACAGAAATGCTGAGCTATGGGTCTCGCCCTCTTGGGTGAGTTGCCCGCTCACGTGTCCATCTCATGTCTTACTCATAGACAGTGGAAAGTTACAGGGTGGTGAATCTGAATATAATATCAGATGTATTGACCCATTTATATAATACGTTCTGTTGATGAGACAGGGGCCTATTACATGTGTGTGTGTATGACTTGCGCCTATGTATTAATTGTATGTATGTATTTTTAGGCTGGCAATAAATTATATCCATAGTACAGAGAATTATACAGTCTTTTGAACCTTATATTTCGTGTGAGCTGACGACACATCACATTCCAACCTAGTTATCAGAATGTAATGGGAAATTTATACATATAGATAAGTTATATCCCATTTTTTATTTATTTATACTTGTTTATGTTTGTATGACTTGGTATAATTTCTATTAGTTGTTATATGTGTTGAGTTTTATAGCTGGTGGTAGGTGATATAAACCAGTGGATTCTATGTAATTTATATCCTTCATTAACTTTATATTTTCCATTCGTCATGTTTATTCCCTTCTTTCATATTGTTATTTTATCTTGTGATTTAACTCAACAACTATTATTATAAACTACCGTATTTATTTACCGTTGTTTATACGCTATGTTAGGCTATATGTAATCTGGGTTATATTGTATTTCTGCTGTGTTGTTATTTCTGTCACGTTATTACAGAGCTGAGTCAATAATACTCGACTCCAGCAGCTGTAGCCTTAGCACCACTTACTCACGCACTCACTCACCCACCCTCCCCCTCATGTCAAGTCTCCTACGTCAAGGAAAGAATCCAGTAAAACCTCACACTTTACGACGTCGCCTGATCCATTTTTCACACTTCCTCACGCTGAAACACTCGGCCGACAACTGGGTCATTGCCAGGTAAACACAATAAAGGGGGTCATTCGGTTTTATCACACTTACCTGGGGACATTATTAACCGTGGTTCAAGCGCCCGACACCGTATAAGGTAGTGGCCCTGTGCTACGAGTGATTATTGATTGGCAGGGGCAGGAAATTATATATCAACTATTTGTAGGTCCAACTAAGTGTTTCAACTCCCTGTGATTATTAATATCAAAGAGGATTTCATTCTAAGGGAGCGATGAATAAATATCACAGCTAAAAAATTATCACGACTTTACTTCATGCAATGCCAAAAAAAACGCGAACGGAAACGACAAGTCAATACCAGTAGCACAGAAATCAATGGAACAAATGTTGATAATGTCAGTCGTCAAACAAACCAACATAATTCACGATTTTATACCCCAACACTCAGTACCTGTTCTGTATTATACTCCAGGTGATGTGGACCTGGGAATCAAACAGGTGTAAACATTCTTCCTTACATATACACTGAGGCACACACAATATTTACTGAGACACACACCATATACACTGAGGTACACACACTGCGACACACCTTACACACTGAGACACACACCTTATACACTGAGGCACACACAATGTTTACCGAGACACACACACCATACACACGGAGGAACACACACACTGAGACACACACACACCATATATACTAACGCATACACACTGAAACACACACATCATACACATTGAGGTACACACACTGCGACACACCTTACACGCTGAGACACACACCTTACACACTGAGACACACCATACACACTGAGATACACACACTGCGACACACACCATACACACTTTGTACTCGGAATCCTACGACACAAAAAACTATCCATACATCAGTAGTCATATATCAGCAAAAATCAATTAATAAAATCAAATAACAACTAAAAATAAGAAATATGTTAGTAAATAAATAATATATAAATTGAAGGTGAAAAAATAGGGTTTTTTGTACCTATAACCAACCTAAAATAGGAAATAGGTTAGTAAGGAAATAGCATGTAAATAGGAGGTAAATCATAGGCGGAAAATGTACCTATAATCCCACGGTGACACCTGCTGGAATTATCATTGTAACAACAGCCGTAATGAATCAGCGTGACTGTGTACCTGGTCATTGTTCCAGAGTTCAGGTGCCTGTGTTGATCACCTGTGAAATTGATATGCATGATTATAGCTGGCCCACAGTGCATGACTTACGTGTGTGTGTGTGTGTGTGTTCATTCCCTCTAGCTGCGTTAGTCAGTTGTATGTGTGCCTTACTTAAGTAACCTACTGTGAAAATATCCCTTGTTCCCCATCTTCACCCGATAGCGGAGAGGATAACAGGTACAATCATGCAAATGATCATACAAACATGAAATTGGGTATGGACATTTAATATGGGTTACTTATTAAATCTATCCGATTGGACATTCAAAATTCCAAGACGGCGGCCATTTTCCATGATGGCCGCCAAATTTGTCTACTCGAAAATATTTTTTTTACATATAATGACTTATTAGTGGGCACTCTGAGCACATAAGGTGTCTACTCCTCTGTTTTAAAGCATGCTGGAACAGATTATGATTGTTTTGGAACCCTTAGATATGTTTTTTATGCATAAAGTAACGGTTCTACACATACTTTTACCTCTTCATAAAAATAAGTGTAAGCGATTCTTAGTTAAACAATGAGAAACATGTTTATGTCTTGCTCATATCCTTGGGAGATATTGTTATAAGAATTTTTTCATATTTACAGCTGCTGGCATGTGCAGCCACACAGAGCTGTACAAGTGAGACCAGAGCGGATACCTTTACATCACTGTCCACAGTCTTTCTTGTAGGAACACTTGGTCAGTTCTTGGTGGAAGGTCTATCCAGTGTAATTGCCACACATCTTTCTTTTTCCAGCCTCAATTAGCAGGACTCGGAATGTCTGTTTGGGCTCCAGCTGCCTGACCCCATATCATTCCACCTTGATAGGCTGCACCGTGTTGGTGGAATTGCATTATATGATCTCCCCTTGCGAGAAAATAAATCAAGTCTTGCACATAAAGCTGGACTAGACCTGTCATACATCACCACCACAAACCTTTCCAAGACACTGAGGTCTTCTTCACTCACTGATGTACGACACTGACTGAGTTTGGTGAAGGTACTGGAGACCTCGTTATACACAGTCCATGCTTGTCACGCAGTCTTTTTACCTTTACCACGGAAGGCTGACACATCACAACCACGGATAACGCATAACGTGAAGAACAGAAACAATATGTGACCGATGGATGGAACAATTCAAATAACAGGAAGAACATAGTATGAACAAGACGATAAAACAATGTGACGAAGAATAATAATTTATAGCCAACTCGAGATAGAACAATGTGCTGGCCAGGAAGAACATCATGTGAACAGGACACAACCAGACCCCCTAAAAATCTTGGTCATTGTTGTGTTATGTATAAAAAAATATTTTTTTTCCCCAGTCACCTACCCTACCAGTCACCTCCCCTACCAGTCACCTACCCTGCCAGTTACCTCCCCTACCAGTCACCTCTCCTCTTATTCAAAATCACATTCCCAGTTTTCACAATTACACAAACTCTGATATAGTATTAGAGGTACAACAGCCACTCGAATAAAAGCGATATTTAGCGAATTGTTTCTACTGACGACAGGTGACCCCGCTTGTCTGACGTGTCAATGATCATTTTTCTTTTGGTTTATGCCTCGTTATTTCTCTGCCCATCATGACTGGCCCTGAGGACGGAGGATAACATAGCTTTACCTTACAGTGTCTAGGGACCAAGTGTGTTATAATACTAAACTTCCTCGATGGTCTAATTACGATAATGATGATATTGTTAATTTCTAAATTGTTATTATAATAATGTTCCTCAACATATTCACTATTATCATCATTACTTTCGTTTTTCATTACCATCACAGTAGTGTTGGTTGTGTCAGGACCCCCCCCCCAGGCCAGTACAAGGGGGGAGGGGGAGGGGGGGGGAGGCGAGGCACCTCAGCTGTTCCTCCTCCTGACTGAATTTAAATACTACCACAAAAACCTGTACAGTGTACTGACCCATGACCGTAACTGCCATGTTCCTAATACTTTATATATATATATATATATATATATATATATATATATATATATATATATATATATATATATATATATATATATATATATATATATATATATAATTACTCCACACATAATACTGTATCTCTACACCAGGATACTTTAGGATCCATAGAATTAATGCCAAATAATTTTACTTCAATATAAACCACTGGAGAAGAGAGAGAGAGATTAATGCAGGCACCAGCACCCAGCCCTAAGTCACCAGTACCCACCCCAGGCAGTCACCGGTACCCAGGCTTGACAGTCACCAGTACCCAGCCCTAAGTCACCAGTACCCAGCCTAGACAGTCAACAGTACCCAGCCCTGATAATCACCAGTATCCAGCCCTGACAGTCACAAGTACCCAACCCAGACAGTCACCAGTACCAAGCCCAGACAGTCACCAGTACCCAAGCCTGAGAGTCACCAGTACCCAAGCCTGAGAGTCACCAGTACAACAGACCTGAGAGTCACCAGTACCAGGCCTGACAGTCACCAGTACCCAGGCCTGACACAATGTATTACAAGAGGTCAATACTCAGCTGTGAACACGGGAGGCCGGTGAAGACGTCATAAGATGAACAAGGTGTGTGGACGGCCCTGAACAGCATCTATGATTTACTGTGAACGACCTGCAAGACCTGTGTGCGAATGCCAGAGGTTATGTGAAGGTCCCTGTCAGCAGAGAAGGTTAAGATCAGGTCCCTGTCAGCAGAGAAGGTTAAGATCAGGTCCCTATCAGCAGAGAAGGTTAAGATCAGGTCCCTGTCAGCACCTAAGGTTGAGAGAAGGTCCCTGTCAGCAGAGAAGGTTAAGAGAAGGTCCCTCTCAGTACCGAAGGTTGAGAGAAGGTCCCTGTCAGCACCGAAGGTTGAGAGAAGGTCCCTGTCAGCAGAGAAGGTTATGATCAGGTCCCTGTCAGCAGAGAAGGTTAAGATCAGGTCCCTGTCAGCACCTAAGGTTGAGAGAAGGTCCCTGTCAGCAGAGAAGGTTAAGAGAAGGTTCCTCTCAGTACCGAAGGTTGAGAGAAGGTCCCTGTCAGTACCGAAGGTTGAGAGAAGGTCCCTGTCAGCACTAAAGGTTGAGAGAAGGTCCCTGTCAGTACCGAAGGTTGAAAGAAGGTCCCTGTCAGCACCGAAGGATGAGAGAAGGTCCCTGTCAGCACCGAAGGTTAAGAGAAGGTAATTGTCAGCACTGAAGGTTGAGAGAAGGTCCCTGTCAGCACCGAAGGTTGAGAGACGGTCCCTGTCAGCACTGAAGGATGAGAGAAAGTCCCTGTCAGCACCGAAGGTTGAGAGAAGGTCCCTGTCAGCACCAGAGGATGAGAGACGGTCCCTGTCAGCACTGAAGGTTAAGAGAAAATCTCTGTCAGCACGGAAGGTTGAGAGAAGGTCCCTGTCAGCACCCAAAGAACACAACAGAATTGTGAACAGCAGAGGGCTTTGTGAACGTCACCCCGGAGATAATACAACCGTGAACGCCGCCAGCAAGAACGAGTTGTGAAAGACAGACAGAAGACACGATCCTCCCCAGTGCCGGAATATAAGAATATGTAGGTAAATATGTAAATCTTCAACAACAACACGGCACCCTCGGGGACAATTTTATCTGTTATAACTAACATGTTGAGTAAAAAAAAATACTGGTATTAATATCCTTCCGTCTCTTGTAAACCTGGATGGGTGAGACGATACAAATCACGGCGGAAATAATACAATACCCCATTGTATGATGCATCGACAACTACTTTGCTGATTAATACACCTGACCAGCTAAATAAAGCATGCACTAAAAAAGAGTTAATAGTGATGATATAAAAAATCGAGATGGATAAGAAGACATTAACGCCTTAATCCCGGGAGAGAAGGAAGTCAATGATGGAGTAGACAACAAAAGCCTCGTGACACCTCGCTGATGTAGTGTCATCAATAATGATCGGGTATAAACACAATACCAATCAGGCCATGAAAACACTATAGGTGAGGGAGGCCAGGCCCCGAGCCTCCACCAGCCGACCTCACAATAAACTGACCATTATATTTTACAGTCGGGAATGCCACACTCTGTAATTCGACTCCCATTTCCAAACGTCCCTGCACTCAACGGCACGGACACCCGCCCGCCCGGCCACAGGTATGTCTCCGGGGTGCGGTGTGTTGGTATAATAGCCAACTGAGTGATCTAATGAATCCTCCAGGTTAATCACCGGGACTGAATTAATACCAGGCATATTTCGCAGACTTGTGACAAACCATGACTTTCAAGTGAGATAAGATCCAAGTCACATGAAGGTATCCGTACCCAGCGCTCGCCTCCTCCCTCCTATCTTTAGCAAATAAATCCTGCTCAATTAAACAGCCGCCCGGAGCCCGAAACGTCAAGCCCGAAAGTTGATAGTGGGGCCCGGAGGAGCAAGGCTCTGCAGAGCCTGATATAGAAGCCTGCATGGCGGCAGACCAGACTTGGGCTTGGGACTGGAGCGTAGCGAGTGATAAATTTGACCAAGGACGTCATACAGGTATGTAGTGAGCAGCGCGGGGAGCCCACATACCCGCCGCGTCCCGACCCTCCCTCGGCCACGGCTTCCCCCTCCTCCAGGGGCACCCGGTCACACCTACCGGTGCAGTTTTTGCCTGAGGAGCGTCTACACGAGGAACATCTCCTGATGGATCGCGTCTTAGGTGTCTCAATGCATTATAAGCAGCCCGTCCGTGATGAATATAGACCTAAATGAAAGGAGTACTGCCCAAGATGGCGGTCACATGACAGTGGGGCCATAAACAACGACTTACCTTACATATTCCCCACATACAAGCCAGATCTAAATGTATTAACGATCTCAGAAGGCGCTATTGAGGCTTCTGAGTTATCTGAAGCGGGCTGGGCGGCGTGGTGGGTTTCGAAGGTGAGTGTGCAAGCCGAGGATAAGTAGGGTCATTTCTATGCGTCTAGGGCTGGATGAGTTATGCCATCGGCCACACCTGTATTTGCAACTATAAGTGGTCAATCAGTAAGGGCCGAGTCAATAGTCACAATAATGTTATTTTGGATTTTATGGACAGGTGGCCGGAACGGCGATAATTGCTTGACGTATCGGTAATCATGCATTTTTTTATTCATTTTCTCCTTTATGTAACTTCATTTGAAATGAAAGACGCAGCCCAGGCTATTGTGATTATGTATTCAATCGAAATTGAAAATTATGGGTTTGTTTTCATGCAGGAATATATTTATCGCTTGTGCTGTTGAGAGCGGTCCCCCGGGGAGTCGGAGCCCTGTTGAATTCCTTAAATGCAGCCATAGGAGGACTGGGAGTACGTGTGTGCATGTACTCAATGCACTCATGAGAACGAGTACACATAATCTTGTACTTGGACAAAATTATACACATGCACTCTTGAGTGAATTCGTTCATGTACTTCAAAATAAAGTACACACGTCAGCCTTAAGTACATGTACACTTAAACGTTTGAAAGCACACACACACACACACACACACACACACACACACACACACACACACACACACACACACACAAGAGCAGTGAAAAGGAATGTACCCGAGTTCGAGTACCAATACCTGGACTAAAGTGCACATGTGTACCGTGAACACTGTAACACACACACACATGGAATAACATCTTGAAAACCTTTGTATTCAGGTGAAGACGAGAGATGAAATCCCACTGACAGCTCTGCCTCACACCTCATAATAGTGACATATTAACATACTCCTAGAAAGAAAGAAAGAAAGAAAGAAAGAAAGAAAGAAAGAAAGAAAGAAAGAAAGAAAGAAAGAAAGAAAGAAAGAAAGAAAAAAGAAAAATTAGATAATAAATAATTGAAGGGATGCATAAAACAGTGACAATAAAATCCCTCGATACAACTGAGGAAAAAATTTCTCAACACAGTGTTTTTCCTTCTATCTTAAAGTTACCTATTACTAAAAATATATATAAATAAAAAATACAAAGCTTCGTTATATAAATTTAATAAATATTTTAAAGTCTATAATGCCTAACCGGTGTGTGAATCATATACATTATCTATCAGAAACCCTACATTAGTTGATTTAATTATACATATTATCTATTAGGAACCTTACATATAATCTATTTAATCATACGTAATCTATTTAATTATATATATATATATATATATATATATATATATATATATATATATATATATATATATATATATATATATCTACTAATAGGAACTTCATCTGGATTTATTTAATTATATAAACTATTTATCTGGGACCTCTCACTTGCCTACACACTAATACTCAAAAAAAATCTTAATACTGTAAGTATAAAATGCTCAAGTAGTTTCAAAATGCCCCCAATAGTTCAATAATGCCCCAATAGTTCAATAATGCCTCAGTCTAGTATGTTTCTAAATGGTCCAGTAGTTGAGTAGTTAAGTGTACCGGTACCCTTCAGTAGTTAAGTGTACCGGTACTCTTCAGTCGTTAAGTGTACCGGTACCCTTCAGTAGTGAAGTGTACCGGTACCCTTCAGTAGTTAAGTGTACCGGTACCCTTCAGTAGTGAAGTGTACAGGTACCCTTCAGTAGTGAAGTGTACCGGTACCCTTCAGTAGTTAAGTGTACCAGTACCCTTCGGTAGTTAAGTGTACCGGTACCCTTCAGTAGTTAAGTGTACCGGTACCCTTCAGTAGTTAAGTGTACCGGTACCCTTCAGTAGCTAAGTGTACTGGTACCCTTCAGTAGTTAAGTGTACCAGTACCCTTCAGTAGTGAAGTGTACCGGTACCCTTCAGTAGTGAAGTGTACCGGTACCCTTCAGTAGTTAAGTGTACCGGTACCCTTCAGTAGTTAAGTGTACCAGTACCCTTCAGTAGTGATGTGTACCGGTACCCTTCAGTAGTTAAGTGTACCGGTACCCTTCAGTAGTTAAGTGTACCGGTACCCTTCAGTAGTTAAGTGTACCGGTACCCTTCTGTAGTTAAGTGTACCAGTACCCTTCAGTAGTGATGTGTACCGGTACCCTTCAGTAGTTAAGTGTACCGGTACCCTTCAGTAGTGAAGTGTACCGGTACCCTTCAGTAGTTAAGTGTACCGGTACCCTTCTGTAGTTAAGTGTACCAGTACCCTTCAGTAGTGATGTGTACCGGTACCCTTCAGTAGTTAAGTGTACCGGTACCCTTCAGTAGTTAAGTGTACCGGTACCCTTCGGTAGTTAGGTGTACCAGTACCCTTCAGTAGTGAAGTGTACCGGTACCCTTCGGTAGTTAAGTGTACCAGTACCCTTCGGTAGTTAGGTGTACCAGTACCCTTCAGTAGTGAAGTGTACCGGTACCCTTCAGTAGCGAAGTGTACCGGTACCCTTCAGTAGCTAAGTGTACCGGTACCCTTCAGTAGTTAAGTGTACCGGTACCCTTCAGTAGTTAAGTGTACCAGTACCCTTCGGTAGTTAAGTGTACCATTACCCTTCAGTAGTTAAGTGTTCCGGTACCCTTCAGTAGTTAAGTGTACCGGTACCCTTCAGTAGCTAAGTGTACCAGTACCCTTCAGTAGTGAAGTGTACCAGTACCCTTCAGTACCTAAGTGTACCGGTACCCTTCAGTAGTTAAGTGTACCGGTACCCTTCAGTAGCTAAGTGTACCAGTACCCTTCAGTAGTGAAGTGTACCAGTACCCTTCAGTACCTAAGTGTACCGGTACCCTTCAGTAGTTAAGTGTACCGGTACCCTTATACTCCCTCTTCCTCACACACACACACACACACACACACACACACACACACACACACACACAGCCAGGACAAAGAGGATAGAGATATAAATATAATATTCTCCCAAAATACCAAGAAAAATATGTGACAATGATTAGAATCTTCCGATGACACAGGACATGACATTCAAGGGTCGGTGAGGGGAGGTAGGGGGTGGGAGGGAAGAAGAGGGGGTAGGGGGAGGGAGGGAGGGGGGAGGAAAGGGAGAAGGAGGGAGGGATTATACTCTGAAATTTGCATGCGGGAGTGTCATAGATTAAAGATAGCGATCTTACATCTCCAAGGTCCAGCACCGCCGCCACTAACGCCCCATAAGACTATAATTTACTCGCGGCTGAGCCTTTCCCAGATTCACTGAAGATGTGATATATCAGGCGAGCAACTTGATGGATAAGTAGGCGGGTATGACCAACAGCTGCCCTGCCAGTGTCAATCTGTGTGTGTGTGTGTGTACGCGTAGAAGTGTGTGTGTTGGTACATGTCTGCTACACATCCATATATGCCCAGACACACACACACACACACCGGCCATTATTCTTCCCTTCCATTCAAAACTTCTCACTTCACCGCCGTAGAAATAAGAATAAAAACATAAATCGCATTAAAAACAGCCCCACAAGACACTCCTCTGTATACACGTCTGTTTTTAACCACAACCAATGGATTCACCAGATCAACCACAGTCATTAAAGCTAACAATTCCACAACAGAACCAAACTTTATACTACTAATATTCAAGAAACATCTGAGGGCTTTTTGAGTGGAGACCAGACCATCAACAGCACCCTAAGAGATGTGGTGTTGTCCTCAGCTGGCCTTTATCAACACCAACACAGTTCATGCACCACCCCCTGTACACTCCTCTACCCACCTACTGTTGACTATAGTAAGTTATTAAGGAAACTAAACAGCTCAGCACTTGAATGGACTGATAATGTTAACTCAAACACTCAGTAAAGCAGATACGGTAATTTTTTATTGAGTATCAGTATCTCTTAAAATAACTTGCGAGATTAGGAAGGTAAATAATGGACAGGGAAGGCTTCATACAATGGACAGGGAAGGCTTCATACAATGGACAGGGAAGGCTTCATACAATGGACAGGAAAGGCTTCAAATAATGGACATGGAAGGCTTCAAATAATGGACAGGGACGGTTTCATACAATGGACTGGGACGGCTTCATACAATGGACAGGGAAGGCTTCATACAATGGACAGGGAAGGTTTCATACAATGGACAGGGAAGGCTTCATACAATGGACAGGGAAGGCTTCATACAATGGACAGGGAAGGTTTCATACAATGGACAGGGAAGGTTTCATACAATGGAGAGGGAAGGCTTCATTTGGGAATTATTGTCGTTTCCATATATTTCTGACCTTCAACCATAATGGTGTTTAAGCACGTGATATAAGTAGACACAGAGTAAAAAATAAATAAAAATAAAACTACCTGTTATTAATGGTTCGTCTAACAGTGAATTAATAGAATGATGATGATGATGATAACGATGATGATGATGATGATGATGATGATGATAATGACGATAAGAGTAAAAAAAAACTCACAGAAAACAAAAAAGAAAAACCACCAGACTTTTCATAAATTCTGAGTAAAAAAACAACACTAATGACAAACAAAAAGAAAGTGTAAAGAAATATAAGTAAGAGATTACGTGAAGACGTTAAGTACGGCCATCAACATACACACAAACATTTTACTCTCTCTCTCTCTCTCTCTCTCTCTCTCTCTCTCTCTCGACGGGACGAAGAAAACCTTGAGAATTAATAATTGTGTCAAGCCAACCCGCCTATCACCGCCACCTCCCTCCCTACTAACATCTGCACCTACACCCTTCCCCACCCACTACACCTACACCCTCCCCAGCCCACCCACTACACCTAAACCCTCCCCAACCCACCCACTACACCTACACGTTCCCCCAACTCGTGACACAACACCCCCCCTCCCCCTCCACTCTCCCCAGGACGCCTCCCCCCTCAGCTCACTTGTGTCTCTATCTCCCTCAGTCAACAAAGCTCATGTCAAACACACCTTTCCGGCATTAGCTCCATTTGCATGTCCTTTACGAAATACCTGTTTTTTTACCTCCTTTCCCCTTTGTCACTGCCAGAGGGGAGAAGGCGGGGAGAGGGGAGAAGGCGGGGGGAAAGAAGAGAGGGGAGGACACGCATAAGACTCCCTCCTCGACGAAACACGACAGGTAGGTGTAAGAGTGAGACAGGTCGCTAGACGGGACGACAGGAGGGTGCCTCGCTGTCACTGCCAAGGGGAAAAAGTTTCTTTACTAATAGACAGTCTTGAGGGGAAATTTATTGAGGACGAGAGCTTGTTAGGTATGGCTGGTGGACATCCCAGGCCAGGGAAAAATGTTCTCCTGGTGCTGCCATGACTAGGGAATTAATATCTATCTCACTATTTTTGACCAGTGTGTGTGTGTGTGTGTGTGTGTGTGTGCGCGCGCACGTGTGTGTGTGTGTGTGTGTGCGCACGTGTGTGTGTGTGTGTGTGTGTACATTCTTGTAAACTGAATAATAACATCAAAAGTCTCTTATGATAACAAACAACCTTATCTTGAACGTGTTATCATCTTGGTGACCTTGTGTATACTTGGTGACCGTGTATATACCTGATAACAGTGTCTATACTTGGTGACTGTGTGTATACTTGATCACCGTGTATGAGGGTCTGTCACATCAACACCAGACTGTTGTATATCAAGAGGTAATATTACACACGATCTCTGCAACAGCTTATTAACACACCTACGACGAAACCCTCCTCTAAGTAGTTATTGGCACGACATCGAATAGCCCATGAAGTTAACAACAGCAACAGTACACACAATAAAATAGTACCTTTACAATTGTGTTAAAGAAGGATTTTGACAACCCTACCGAGACAATAGGAGTCACAGTGTTCATTTTGAAATTTATCGAGCCCTTCCATATAGATACTTTTTTGAGAGGGGTTATGTGAACGCTACCACTGTTTCTTTCAGGCGAAGGAAGGTGAATAAAGCTAATCATTACTGAGGTGTCTAGTTTTTGAATGATTTTTTTTCCTACGGCAATGCTCAGTGGCCCGTTACTGCAAAGACTTTCTATTAGTTCAGTGCTGATTTAAAGTTCACAAGAGAAAGGTAAATACCCTGTTGTTCATCACACACACACACACACACACACACACATCAGAGATATTCCATTCTCTTCCCATTTTGTCGACACCTCAATAAGAATTCTCAACACAAAAAAAATAAAAAATAGTTAATCTACCAAACATCTAACAGTGCTCCTCAAACATTACCTCCCTATAGTATTTTCTTTATCACTTAATTAAGAGAAGAAGATAATCTAAATTTCACACAGAAAACTCTAAACAATACACAAAAGGACCCAATATACCTGAGAAATTATTATATAACAAGGTATACAAAACATATCCAACTATTCATTATTTTTTTTCCCGTCCACTATCTTGTACAGAAAGAACATGGAGAGAAAAATTGATTTTATCCCAGTTAGTATAATAAGTTTGTGCTTGTTACTTGATGGCTTGATTTTTTTTATATACACGTCTCAAGATTAATAATAGCATGACCATAAGATTCTTCTTCTTCTTCTCTCATAGAAATGTGCAAATGGCGCCTCGATTTTTGTTTTTATTTAATTTTTTTTATTTTTTAATGAATAAATCGGTGGAGTTTAATGTCATTGATTTATATTACGATCTAAGCATTTAAATTAGGTATTACTTTATATTTATTCCGGTGATAATAGATACACAGCGAGAGAGAGAGAGAGAGAGAGAGAGAGAGAGAGAGAGAGAGAGTAGCCAATCGTATTCTTTTTTAACCGATTTTATTAAACCTCATAAATATTTTTACTGTGTATTATTATCTACAGTAAAACAATAACACGATCCTTTATTCTCTAAGGCACACTACCCCCCCCGGGCCGGATCCTCTTTCAACAGTGAGGCGGACTGAACAGATAAAGTTGACCGCTACTAATTTCTCTCTCCAGGGAAAAGATAAAATAAGTAATTTAGTGAGAATGTAATGAAGAAGAGAAGGGGTCAGGTTGGCCACACAAAAGACCTCACTGATTTATACCGCAGGGTTTTAAAAAGTGTTGATGATAATGAACAAGGAGATTGAAAGTTGCTTTGGCTTAGTTGAAAGTTGAATAGTAATGAAATGGGTTGTGCTGCCGGATGTATGATCGTATATTTTTTTTTTAGTTAAGGCTGCTAGATATAAGATTGTGTTTTTGTTTGTTTTTTGGTGGGGGAGGGGGTCTGTGGTCTGTGGAGTCAGATGTATGATAGCAGCTTCTTCTTCACTGTTGCCAACTGCCTGGGCACAATATTGACCCCCCCCCCGCTGCCGGATGTATGATGTAATTTCTGATCGACGCTGCCAGAAGTATACATTGTGATAGTATTTTCATAATGCTGCCAGATGTATGATAATATTGTGATCCAAGCTGCCAGATGTATAATTATGTTTTAGTCCATGTAATCATTATGTATGACAAAAGTTCTGCCTGTACCGCCAGACCCCCAATCGAATTTGACCCGTTCTGTCGGATGCACGATAGTTGTTTGTTTGGTCAGTAACTTCGGCGCTGCCCCCAAAAATATGATAGTGCTTCTGAGTTATCTGCCAGACGTACGAGTTTGTTTTGTGTTCCTATGTAAATATTCAGGGTGTATTGTAAATGGCCAGCTCCAGTACGATACTTTTGACCTTTGTATCGCTCCTCGCTGCCAGCAGTATGATGTACGAGAAGAATCTTGGTCTATGCTGCCAGACGGTGACGACTCTGTAACGACCATAGAGGTGTTTGTTCAAGGGGAAACTCTCTCTCTTCTACAGGTACACTGCAACTTATTTCACGTTAAGTTTAACCACCCAAACCTAAACTAATCTAGCCTAGCCTAACCTAACCTAACCTAACCTAACCTAACCTAATCTAGCCTAGCCTAACCTAACCTAACCTAGCCTAGCCTAACCTAACCTAACCTAATCTAGCCTAACCTAACCTAACCTAATCTAGCTTAACCTAACCTAATCTAGCCTCTATTGTACCGTTACAATGGTTAACCTTCAGGTAAAAATAATCTAGGGTGTCTAATCTTCACATGATCCATATATTTTAAGTTTTTGAACAGACCATCGGTGAAAAAAATAAATATTAATCACCAAGACTTAAATTAAGAGGAGGTCGGATCTTGATCAACATTAGCGCCGCCGCCCGCCCACTGCATACAACACTCTGGAGGGGGGGGGGGAGGGGAGGGGAGCTCTTGCATCTTCTTAATTCTTACTTTTGTCATCAACTTCCAGAGAAAATTTGCTAACAATGGAGGTCTTTTGGTGCACCATGACCCAGAGACCAGAACTAACTTGGCCACAATAAATCCTGCAGTTCGGTGGGTGTGAGGGGTAAGGGGGGTGTTGAGGGGTGGTGTTGAGGGGTGGGGGGATATTAGTGAGGCTCTTCAATGGAGGATGTGTATGTATGTATGTATGTATGTATGTATGTATGTACAGTATCTGTTAGTGTGTACATTTGTTTTAATTGGCCTGGCCTGGCCTGGCGCTGAGACATTCCACGCACGGGGCCACAAGGAAATTGTTGATATTGTTTATACACTTTATTTAATTGCGGTAGCTTTTAACTCTCCCCACTCGTTATTTTCTGAGTTAGCATTCTCGTAAATTATCTCCAGCTTGTATTAAATCGCTCAGAGAGGAATGCAGTCCTACCCCCTATCGCCAGCTGCGCCAGAATCATCGTGGTCTGTAATGGTTCTAATACCTGGGATAAATTATAAGTGGGAGGATAAAGTCCCAGTGTCTCATGAAGTACTTGGGGCCTTAAGCTTCGGATCATCGAGAGTGTTTGGGAGTTAATTATCGTCTTGTGTGTGTGTGTGTGTTGAAGTGGTTAGATGATTCATAGTCCCATTGTGTGACGAAGCAGTATTTGGTATCGAAGCTTCGGATCATCGAATGTTTGGGGGATTAATTAGTAGTTTGTGTTTAAAATACCTGGATGATTCAGAGTTCCATTATGTGATGAAGCACCGGGTACGGAGCCTCGGTTAAGTGTAAGGCTTTTGTTTATTACCTCTAACACACCTGATGCATCACTACACCTTCTCACACCCACTCCTCTTGGTTTTATTTATTGTAATCATCTGTAACATATATCAAATCTCTCACTTATCGACAAAAAACAAAATAAAAAATAAAATAAAACATTCTTAAGATGAATCAACGGCAACCAGGAACACTTTACAGTCCAGGTACAGGTATACAGTACAGGTACAGGTATAGATATACATTACAGGTACAGATTTAGGTATACAGTAGAGGTACAGAAATTTCCATGTGGTTTCAACACCATAAAAGTGACACCTTAACCAATATTCAAATAAATATATTTTCTTACTACCAATAGACTATTCATATCTCGCTATGTAACCTGACTTAACCTGACCTGACCTTACATTAAAAAAAATACAAAACTATACAAATATCTTCAAAAGCCAATCGACTCACAATGTAAGGCAACATGAGTCTTATTATATACAGGTCACACTCTTGTCATATCCTGTATGCACAACAGGGGAATCTTAAACTGGTAACCTGTTGCCATATGCACTGTGAACATTTGCATTTGACAGGTTATGTTATCGTTTCATCAAGATAATTCACTGTTCTGGTGGATATTATCGTACTCAATGGGTTACGTTATCTTACTCAAGGGATTAAGTCTTTAAAACTCAAGGGATTAGGTCTTAGGATATCGTACTCAAGGGATTAAGTCATTGTACTCATGGGATTGTTTAATAGTATACTCAAGAAGGTTAAGTAATCGTACTCAAAGGTTTAAGTAATTTACTAATAGGGTTGAATAATATTAAAAAAACACCTAAATTATCGTACTCAGGATATTCTTCAAGTTGTTATGTAACGGCACTCAGAGGACCAGTTATTATACTCATAGGACTAAATTATCGTACTCAAGGAGAAAAACAATATACTCAATTTATGATGCCACTTAATAGCTTATTAGCCATTCGGGCAGTTGATCAATTCTTTGAATAAAACACTCGGTGATTTTAGCTTTAAATGGTGATGTGTTGCTTCAGGTCTTAACATGATGGTGTTAGGAAATATTGGACAATACCTCCATGTACTGTGCTGTATATTGAGGGTAATTAATGATAACCAGCGCCATTCTTCAAGCTATTTTTTTTATTGTATTAAACTGATGCATTGTTTGTTTATTAAGATAACAAGGAAGTTTGAGACTGTCAGCTTCTTACACTAATACTACCAGCATAGTTTCCACCAAAAGCTGTCGTCTTATTTAAAACATTTGAAGAACAAAGACACTACTAGGAATCTTTTGTTTAGTGTTACGACAGACACTCCCACTAATTAAAAACATACCTGTTTTGAATGGACACACACACAAACACACATACTTTCTCTCTCTCTCAAAATAACTGTGTGAGTCAGTGAGTGTATTTCCTTTAAACTCGGCAACAAAGGTCAGACAGGACAGACAAAACACCATTGTTGCCTTGATCATGTATTTCGCATTTAGATTTTGCAGTGACCATTGCAGCCTGGCGTCCTTCAACAAATATGTTTCAATCAGTCGTTGTCAGTAGTGTTAGCGAGGGAACACGTAACGAGTTTAGTGTTATGTCTCTTTTACGGAACTGTGATGATTACTGGTGTATTGTGTAATGATTATCGTGTTTTAGTTTGACTCGGCTCACTCCTATGGCGGAAAATGTAAAAATACGTAGTAACGATTTTTTTTTAGGAAGTGTTGCTTATCATTTGGTGGAACTTAAGTTTAAAAAATGACGAATGATTAAAATGTTGTGATTAAGATTATTGTTTTGTAAGAAAAGTCTGGAAATGTAAATACTTTTGCCTACGTTCATGAAAATGTTAATTCTGTGTATGTGTGTGTGTTTGTTTCATATTCGTTGCTCCTCAGGTAAATAAGTTTGTGTATTTTATAATCCACGTTACACAAACTAGAGCGAAAAACTGTCATATTTAAAAATTTTTAATCAAACTTTCCGGTTCACCAGATGTTACTTTCCTCGAATTATTTTTGTTACCAACCCTAAAAGTTGTGTTTCAGTGTAGCGTCGTCATTAATGGTCTTGTTGGTATTCCTTGTATGTGAGAGCGTCTCTAGCGTTGTGCAGTCAGATAAACTGTACATTTATTCTTCACTATATCAAACGACAGGCATTCCATTCATGACATTGGGCTCTTCCCGACAAACATGCCTACACAAATGTCTCTCTGCATCTTCCCCTTCATAAACATATACTATATTATACAGGGAGAGTCTGTAAAGGACCCAAGTTGCCATAAACAGTTGTTTGTATAACTTCACCAGACCCAGAGCTAAAGAAACATAAGTTCCTCCTTACACTCCTTATCTAGGCATCACGCGGTGGTTCCAGGAGATAACATTTAGTTCAGAAGACTTTATCATTCATGTTCCTCTTCAACACACACACACACACACACACACTGACACCATCGTAATTTCAAGTCATAGGAAAGGGAGAAAAAGAGAGTTTGTTAGAGTTCTCAGTTCCGGAAAACAAAAGTTTATTATTAATCCTACTGACTTGTGCACGTCACGCTCTGAATTAATCTCTCTCTCTCTCTCTCTCTCTCTCTCTCTCATAAGCGACCGAATATCGTGAATAAGTCAATTTACAGTGTGTGTGTGTGTGTAATTTGAGCTTTATTCGTCTTTTTCATGATGATTAAATACTCCTCCCAATTGAAAAAAAAAAAGATGAGTTGATGATTTAACCTGACTGTGTACCGTACCTGGCCAGGTGGGTGACGGCGGCTCACTAAGTCAAAATGTATGAGGTATTTCCCCGTCCTACACCGAGCTGCCTTAACTCTACGCTGGTGAAAAATTTGGCGCTTCGAATTATGCAAACTAGAGGTCAAATATTGGCTCAGCTGCTCCGATTCTGCGACATTTCCTCTGATTTATGGAACATTATTGACCATTTCATGCCCCCCCCCCTCCTGCTGCTGCTCTCAATTTACGAAGAGGAGATTCTAATTTCTTCACTTTGTATTTTTTTTTCATCTATTTACCTTTACTTTTTGTACCTTGATCCGTTTATTGTCTCTTGAATATAAAACACTTAACGTTTCTTATTCATTTCACATTCTGCGTTTTATATTTTGTTCACAATGTTTATATTTTCTCTTCTAATCAGTGTTTGTATCTTTTTCTGACCTTGGTGTTCATTCCTGCTCTTTTTCTGACCTTGGTGTTCATTCCTGCTCTTTTCCTGACCTTGGTGTTCATTCCTGCTCTTTTTCTGACCTTGGTGTTCATTCCTGCTCTTTTTCTGACCTTGGTGTTCATTCCTGCTCTTTTTCTGACCTTGGTGTTCATTCCTGCTCTTTTTCTGACCTCGGTGCTCATTCCTGCTCTTTTTCTGACCTTGGTGTTCATTCCTGCTCTTTTTCTGACCTTGGTGTTCATTACTGCTCTTTTTCTGACCTTGGTGTTCATTCCTGCTCTTTTTCTGACCTTGGTGTTCATTCCTGCTCTTTTTCTGACCTTGGTGTTCATTCCTGCTCTTTTTCTGACCTTGGTGTTCATTCCTGCTCTTTTTCTGACCTTGGTGTTCATTCCTGCTCTTTTTCTGACCTTGGTGTTCATTCCTGCTCTTTTTCTGACCTTGGTGTTCATTCCTGCTCTTTTTCTGACCTTGGTGTTCATTCCTGCTCTTTTTCTGACCTTGGTGTTCATTCCTGCTCTTTTTCTGACCTTGGTGTTCATTCCTGCTCATTTTCT
>NW_024741387.1:0-6880 GCF_018991925.1 Homarus americanus
ATACCTGTACCTGTGTGCCTATACCTGTATGCCTATACCTGTACATGTGTGCCTACACCTATACCTGCACCTATGTACCTATACCTGTACCTGTGTACCTATACCTGTACCTGTGTGAATATACCTGTACGCCTATACCTGTACCTGTGTGCCTACACCTATACCTGTACCTGTGTCCCTATACCTGTACCTGTGTGCCTATACCTGTACCTGTGTGCCTATACCTGTACCTGTGTACCTATACCTGTTCCTGTGTGCCTATACCTGTGCCTATACCTGTGTGCCTATACCTGTGTGCCTACACCTATACCTGTACCTGTGTCCCTATACCTGTACCTGTGTGCCTATACCTGTACCTGTGGGCCTGTACCTGTGTACCTATACCTGTACCTGCGTGCCTATACCTGTACCTGTGTACCTGTACCTGTGTGCCTATACCTTTACCTGTGTGCCTGTACCTGTGTGCCTATACCTGCACCTGTACCTGTGTGCCTATACCTATACCTGCACCTGTACGCCTATACCTGTACCTGTGTGCCTATACCTGTACCTGTGTGCCTATACCTGTACCTGTGTGCCTATACATGCACCTGTGTGCCTATACCTGTACCTGTGTACCTATATCTGTACCTGTGTACCTATAAGTGTACCTGTGTGCCTGGACCTGTGTACCTATACCTGTACCTGCACCTGTGTGCCTATACCTGTACCTGTGAAGTGCCTGTACGCAGCCACTGTGTGCCTATGCAATATATAATGGTGCCTGTCTTATAGCCTGCATTTGTACCTGTGTACCTATACCTGTACCTGTGTGCCTATACCTGTACCTGCATTTGTACCTGTGTCCCTATACCTGTACCTGTGTGCATATACCTGTACCTGCATCTGTACCTGTAACTGTGTGTCTATACCTGTGTGCCTATACCTATACCTGCACCTGTGTGCCTATATCTGTACCTGCGTGCCTGTACCTGTGTAACTATAACTGTGTGCCTATACCTATACGCTTATACCTGTACGCCTATACCTGTACCTGTGTGCCTATACCTGTACTTGTACGCCTATACCTGTACCTGTGTGCCTATACCTGTACGCCTATACCAGTACCTGTGTGCCTATACCTGTACATGTGTGCCTATACCTGTAACCTGTACACGTGTGCCAATGCCTATACCTGTACCCGTGTGCCTATACCTGTACCTGTACCCGTGTGCCTGTACCTGTACCCGTGTACCTGTACCTGTACCCGTGTGACTATACCTGTACCCGTGTGCCTGTTCCTGTACCCGCGTACCTGTACCCGTGTGCCAATGCCTATACCTGTACCGTGTGCCTATACCTGTACCTTTTCCTCGTGTGCCTGTACCCGTGTACCAGTACCCGTGTGCCTATACCTGTACGCCTATACCTGTACCTGTGTGCCTATACCTGTACCTGTACCCGTGTGCCTATACCTGTATGCCTATACCTGCACCTATGTACCTATACCTGTACCTGTGTACCTATACCTGTACCTGTGTGAATATACCTGTACGCCTATACCTGTACCTGTGTGCCTACACCTATACCTGTACCTGTGTCCCTATACCTGTACCCGTGTGCCTGTACCTGTACCCGTGTGCCTGTACCTGTACCCGTGTGCCTATACCTGTATTGTCAGATCCAAAGAAGCCAAAAATACCCCGAGACGACACTGACAGCCAAGACGGGTGTATACGCAGAAAATCCCCCGTCCACATATGTCCCTGTCAACCGAGCGGGGGAATTAGAGGTAATATAATGACCTCATAACTACCCCGAGACGACCATCCAAACTGC
Source organism: Homarus americanus (assembly GCF_018991925.1). Taxonomy (NCBI): domain Eukaryota; kingdom Metazoa; phylum Arthropoda; class Malacostraca; order Decapoda; family Nephropidae; genus Homarus; species Homarus americanus. The sequence goes on from NW_024741387.1 coordinate 1,819, forward strand.
TCATTAGCATACTGGGCTGAGGGGAAAAAGGCAAGAGGGGAGACGCTCATGAGTATCCCCTCCCATCCTCGACAACCTTCCCCTTATTCTCTTAATGTCTACTTCCCTTCACACAGTCTACCCCTTTAACCAGTCACCCTTATACAGGTACTTCTATTTCCCCTCCCTCGGGATTGTTTCTGCGGTCACTTCCCCTTCCTCAGGACATACTTCTGCTGTCACTTCCCCATCCTCAGGACATACTTCTGCTGTCACTTCCCCTTCCTCAGGACATACTTATGCTGCCACTTCCCCATCCTCAGGACCTACTTCTGCTGTCACTTCCCCATCCTCAGGACATACTTATGCTGTCACTTCCCCATCCTCAGGACATACTTCTGCTGTCACTTCCCCATCCTCAGGACATACTTATGCTGCCACTTCCCCTTCTTCAGGACCTACTTCTGCTGTCACTTCCCCATCCTCAGGACATACTTATGCTGCCACTTCCCCATCCTCAGGACATACTTCTGCTGTCACTTCCCCATCCCTCAGGACATACTTCTGCTGTCACTTCCCATCCTCAGACATACTTATATGTCACTTCCCCATCCTCAGGACATACTTCAGTGGTCACTTCCATCCTCAGGACATACTTCTGCTGTCACTTCCCCATCCTCAGGACATACTTCTGCTGCCACTTCCCCATCCTCAGGACATACTTGTGCTGCCACTTCCCCTTCCTCAGGACATACTTCTGCTGTCACTTCCCCATCCTCAGGACATACTTCTGCTGTCACTTCCCCATCCTCAGGACATACTTGTGCTGCCACTTCCCCTTCCTCAGGACATACTTCTGCTGTCACTTCCCCATCCTCAGGACATACTTGTGCTGCCACTTCCCCATCCTCAGGACATACTTCTGCTGTCACTTCCCCATCCTCAGGACATACTTCTGCGGTCACTTCCCCATCACTCTGGGACATCGCCCTGCTGTGCTTCCCCATCCTCAGGACATACTTATGCTGCCACTTCCCCTTCCTCAGGACATACTTATGCTGCCACTTCCCCTTCCTCAGGACATACTTATGCTGCCACTTCCCCTTCTTCAGGACCTACTTCTGCTGTCACTTCCCCATCCTCAGGACATACTTATGCTGCCACTTCCCCTTCTTCAGGACATACTTCCGCTGTCACTTCCCCATCCTCAGGACATACTTATGCTGCCACTTCCCCTTCTTCAGGACATACTTCTGCTGTCACTTCCCCATCCCTCAAGGACATACTTCTGCTGCCACTTCCCCCATCCTCAGGACATACTTCTGCTGTCACTTCCCCTTCCTCAGGACATACTTCTGCTGTCACTTCCCCATCCTCAGGACATACTTCTGTGGTCACTTCCCCTTCCTCAGGACATACTTCTGCTGTCACTTCCCCATCCTCAGGACATACTTCTGCTGTCACTTCCCCATCCTCAGGACATACTTATGCTGCCACTTCCCCTTCTTCAGGACCTACTTCCGCTATTACTTCCTTTAGACAAACTTCTGCTTCGACTTCCTCAGGATACACTTCTGCTGCCACTTCCCCTCCCTCGGATACAAGTCACCATGAGTCCCGGAGCTGACACTGATATCCACCACTTCCGACAGCCAAGAAGCACCTCAGCCTAACCACGCGCTGGACGGTACTTGTCGCTCCCCTTATGGTGGTCCTGTGTCTGTCTCTCTTGTTTTCTATCATTAATCTGTTTGTCTGTGTGTGTATTGTTGACTAAGTACATGTGTGTGTGTGTGTGTGTGTGTGTGTGTGTGTGTGTGATATACTCTCTCTCCTTCTATAACCTCCCAAAGACATCATTTCCAAAACCCAGTACACTCATCATGTAGGATCCCGGACGCAGTAACAAGTTCCGCCTCACAATAAAAGTTTTCTCGTTGCCCTTACACTGGGGACTGGCAGTAACCCCTCCTCCGCGGCCCCTCCCCCTGGCCCTCCTACCCGGTCACCCCACCCCTCCCCCCCCCACCCCCGGCCCCATCCTACAATCCAGATTTCTCAGTCGTTTAACAGATACACAGAGAACTCTACGAGATGTAATAAAACTAAAACTACTCTTACGGAAGGGAGGTTTTTAGGGGTCCAGCATCTGACTGTTGAGCTATGAAGGCGATATGTACTGTTGTTTACATGTTTATTGTCTCCCGGCCCCCGCTTAGCTGAAGGGTCCTAGAAGTGTTGTGTGTCCATCTGTCTGTACGTTCATCTTGTTCCTCCCTGTGTATGTCCGTCACTCCAATCCTCTGTATGTCTGCCCGTCCATGCACCCCTCAATGAGTCCATCTGTTGCTCTGTCTGGTCATATGTTCCTCTGTACGTTCGTGTGTCAGAGTTGTGAACGCGACGCCACGAGAACGAACTGAACTATGGTCTCCATCTCTGGCACAAAGCTGCCTCATCTGGGGCTCTCAGACGAGGCCAATAAGCAATATTTTTCCCTCCTGATGTAGAGGAATTGTGACTCTATGTCGTCTTGGGTCACCAGTCGTGGCTGGGGGGGGTAGATCGACGGGTTCTTATTGTGCGAGTTATATTAATCTAAGAAATTTATAATTTTTCCATGATAACTTCATATAAGTTACATTTGTATCTATGATTAATGTAAAGCATTTATTCAACATGACTTAGTGAATGATAAACAAACTGACAGTTGGCTTATTTTTTCTCCTTTATCTCTTGCGTAAACCCCACGAGGAAGATAATTGTCTTTGCCAGGGAAATGGAATTTTATACAATTTATAGTCTCGGTAAGCCTAACTGTCTTGTATACAACAAATGAAAAAAATTCTGTTATTTTATTTAACTCTACACAACCGAACTTCCCGCTGTTTCTATATTCTACAAGACGGTCATAGTTTGTTTTACGTATCATCCTCTCTTTATCCTATCACTGTTTACTACTTCATTTTCTATCGAAAAAATACAAAGTTGTTTCAAACATAAGGGAATTACTGATGGCAGAGACACATACTGTAGTTGTCACACAACAACTGCCTGGAATATAACCACGTATGTGGTTCCCGGGACTCTTTATCACACCCTGCACCATGACCTATGAACACCCTCTCCTGGCGACCACCTGGCTAGGCAGGCCCTTGTTCTTACAACCCGCACCCTGGTATATCCTCCACTACCCCAGGCGAAGACACATAACCCTTAATTTAGAACCATTACCTGTTGCTGTCTCTGGCCAAACACCGTACCTGCAAAACACAAAAAATATCACTATTAGCTGAAGGAAAAAATAATATTTATAGGTAATTAATTGTTACTTGTACATTTCAACGTTACTCTTAATAAGTTTACAAGAGCAGGTGAGATACTGTGACAAACTGCAATTTATTTTCCTTATGCAATATTTTCTCCGCGACATCCACCGCATCTGATGGTGAGGAAGCACTTTCTTAACACACCATTATTGAACTTATAAAGTATACATAAACTACATGTTAAGTGCTACCTAAAAAAAAATCTTGTATCACTGATTCTAATTATCTCGTAGAGTTGTACACAAACAATAAAGTGCTTAAGTGAGTGCGTAAGTAGCAAGCAGCATAAGTAAATAAGTGTATTCGTACATAAATATGCCCGTAAATAAATAAATAAATAAATAAATAATAAAAGTAATTAAGTTATTAGAAACTCGACATAATTCAGTAAATTGCGTGCGCACCGTGTTTGGAGGCCACATTTACCGTGCCTCGGGAAAATTGGCTGGCAGGGAGCATATTGTCCGGCGGGAACATTTTAAGCGATATGTTCAATTTCCTTCCAAAGGTGATTAAAGTTATTTTTGTTGGAAAACTCAAGTTTTAATTCAACTCTTATGTTCCTGTCATAAGCCTTCCGCTAAAGTGCAGTGCAGTGGTTTTTACCGGGGAAAAATTGAGTGTGTACAATTTTAAAGAAAGAAAGAAAGAAAGAAAGAAATACAAAAGAAAGAAAAAGATTTAAGGAGAACAACAACAACGACAGCAACAACAACAACATAAAGAGCAAGGAAGGAGGAACAAGAAATAGCGGAGGAGGAGACCGCTAATCTCCCCGTCAGGCCACACCAGTTCCAAAGAAGAACCGACGGAATAGCCTCATTATCCACTTCTTCAGTGGTTTTGTTGAGACACACATTCACCTACACAGATCACAGTTAGAAAATTACGACTGTTTGAGTCCTCGATTTGACAGCATACTATGGACGGATTGATACACGGACAGACACACGGACGGACTAATACACGGAGAGACAAACGGACGGACTGATACATCGACAGACGAACAGACGATCTGATAGGAAACACAGACAGATACACGGACAGACTGATAAACTAATATAGACAGGAAGGGACTGATCAACCAACAGACCCACGGACGGACTAATAAAACAACAGACTGGAGGACGGACTAATAAACCAACAGACTGGAGGACGGACTAATAAACCAACAGACTGGAGGACGGACTAATAAACCAACAGACTGGAGGACGGACCAATAAACCAACAGACTGGAGGACGGAATAATAAACCAACAGACTCGAGGACGGACTAATAAACCAACAGACTGGAGGACGGACTAATAAACCAACAGACTGGAGGACGGACTAATAAACCAACAGACTGGAGGACGGACCAATAAACCAACAGACTGGAGGACGGACTAATAAACCAACAGACTCGAGGACGGACTAATAAACCAACAGACTCGAGGACGGACTAATAAACCAACAGACTGGAGGACGGACTAATAAACCAACAGACACACAAACATACAGTATAGTCGAACAGTCTACTACGGACCTAAAATAATCACTCCTATTGTTCTCTCTCCAGACGGCAGTAAACACAAATAAATTCAATTACTTTAAAACATTCCCATATATCAACACACAAATTCGAATGTACAGTTGCCGACATAAATCCCCGGACACGTGACAGTATCTAATGTGTGAGTACTTGAAGATCATTAGGTGATGGAAAATGGAAATTTGACGTATTTTCTCGAATTTGTCTCTGTATTAAGGAGTGTT
>NW_024741388.1:0-17580 GCF_018991925.1 Homarus americanus
TCGAGTATAACAAAGTCCCTGGTCAACTATAACAAAGTCCCTGATCGAGTGTAACAAGAGCCCTGATCGAGTATAACAAAATCCCTAATCGAGTATAAAAAATGTCCTTGGTCAGTGTAACAAAGTCCTGATCGAGTATAAAAAAGTCCCCTGGCCCAGTATAGCAGTCTCCTAGTTCGAAGGCATACCCAGGAGTCCTGATCGATTATAACAAAGTCCCCCGGTCGAGTATAGCAAAGGGCCCTGATCGAGTAAGACAAAGACCCCTGATCGAGTATAACAAAGCCCCCTGGACGAGTATAACAAAGTTCCATCATCGAGTATAACAAAGTCCCCTAATCGAGTATAACAAAGTCCCCTGGTCCAGTATAACAAGGTCCCCTGATCGAGTAAAACATATCCCCTGATCGAGTATTACAACGTCTCCTGGCCCAGTTTAACAAAGTCCCCAGATCGAGCATAACAAAGTCCCCTAATCGATTATAACAAAGTCCCCTGGTCGAATATAACAAAGGGCCCTGATCGAGTAAGACAAAGTCCCCTGATCCTAGTATAAAAAAGCCCCCTGAACGAGTATAACAGAGCCCCCTGAACCGAGTATAACAAAGTCCCCTGATCCTGGTATAAAAAAGCCCCTTGGGCGAGTAAAACAAAGGCCCCTGGGCGAGTATAACAAAGTCCTCTGATCAGGTATAACAAAGTCCTTTCATCGAGTATAACAAATTCTCCTAATCAAGTATAACAAAGTCCCCTGATCGAGTATAACATAACCCCTGTCCAAGTATAACAAAGTCCTCTGGTCGAGTATAACAAAGTCCCCTGAACGAGTATAACAAAGGCCCCTCATCGAGTATAGCAAAGTCCATTGGTCAAATATAGGAAAGTATACTGATCGAGTATGACAAAGTCCCCTGATCAAGTATAAAAAAGTCCCCTGGTCGAATATAACAAAGTCCCCTAATCGAGTATAACAAAGTCCCCTGTTCGAGTATAGCAAAGTCCCCTGGTCGATTATAACAAAGCCCTTTCATCGAGTATAACAAAGGCCCCTAATCGAGTATAACAAAGTCCCCTGATCGAGTATAACAAAGTCTCCTGATCGAGTATAACATATCACCTGATCGAGTATAACAAAGTCCTCTGGTCGAATATAAGAAAGTCCCTTGACCGAGTATAACAAAGTCCCCTGGACGAGTATAATATTGTCCCCTGATCGAGTATAACAAAGGCCCCTCATCGAGTATAGCAAAGTCCACTGGTCAAATATGGGAAAGTCCACTCATCGAGTATAACAAAGTCCCCTCATCGAGTATAACAAAGGCCCCTCATCGAGTATAACAAAGTCCATTGGTCAAGTATAAAAAAGTTCCCTGGTCGAGTATAACAAAGTCCCCTGATCGAGTATAACAAAGTCGTCTGGTCGAGTATAACAAAGTCCCATAATCGAGAATAACAAAGCCTCCTGATCGAGTATAACAAAGTCCCCTAATCGAGAATAACAAAAGCCCCTGCTCAGCGAGTATAGCAAAGTCCTGGTCGAGTATAGCAAAGTCCCCTGATCGAGTATAACAAAGCCCCCTGCTCGAGTATAACAAAGTCCCCTGATCGAGTTCAAAAAAGGCCTCTAATCGAGTATAACAAAGTCCCCTGATCTAGCATAACAAAGTCCCCTAATCGAGAATAACAAAGCCCCCTGCTCCAGTATAACAAAGTCCCCTGGTCGAGTGTAGCAAAGTCCCCTGATCGAGTATAACAAAGCCCCCTGCTCGAGTATAACAAAGTCCCCTGATCGAGTTCAAAAAAGGCCTCTAATCGAGTATAACAAAGTCCCCTGATCTAGTATAACAAAGGCCCCTCAACGAGTATAACAAAGGCCCCTCATCGAGTATAACAAAAGTCCCCTGATCGAGTATAACAAAGCCGCCTAATCGAGTATAACAAAGTCCCCTGTTCGAGTCTAACAAAGTCCCCTTATCGAGTATAACAAAGTCCCCTTATCGAGTATAACAAAGTCCCCTAATCGAGTATAACAAAGGCCCCTGTTCGAGTATAACAAAGTCCCCTGATCGAGTGTAACAAAAATCCCCTGATCGAGTATAACAAAGTCCCCGAATCGAGTATAAAAATGTCCCCTGGTTCAGTGTAACAAAGTCCCCTGATCGAGTATAAAAAACTCCCCTGGCCCATTATAGCAAAGTCCCTAGTTCGAGCATACCAAAGTCCGCTGATCTATTATAACAAAGTCCCCCGGTCGAGTATAGCAAAGGGCCCTGGTCGAATAAGACAAAGTCCACTGATCGAGTATAACAAAGCCCCCTGGACGAGTATAACAAAGTTCCATCATCGAGTATAACAAAGTCCCCTAATGCAGTATAACAAAGTCCCCTGGTCCAGTATAACAAAGTCCCCTAATCGAGTATAACATATCCCCTAGTCGAGTATAACAACGTCTCATGGCCCAGTTTAACAAAGTCCCCAGATCGAGCATACCAAAGTCCCCTAATCGATTATAACAAAGTCCCCTGGTCGAATATAACAAAGGGCCCTGATCGAGTAAGACAAAGTCCCCTGATCCTAGTATAAAAAAGCCCCCTGAACGAGTATAACAGAGCCCCCTGAACCGAGTATAACAAAGTCCCCTGATCCGAATTATAACAAAGTTTTCTAATCGAGTATAACAAAGGCCCCTGGGCGAGTATAACAAAGTCCTCCGATCAGGTATAACAAAGTCCTTTGATCGAGTATAAAAATTCCCCTAATCAAGTATAACAAATTCCCCTAATCGAGTAAAACAAAGTCCCCTGATCGACTATAACATATCCCCTGTCCAAGTATAACAAAGTCCTCTGGTCGAGTATAACAAAGTTCCCTGAACGAGTATAACAAAGGCCCCTCATCGAGTATAGCAAAGTCCATTGGTCAAATATAGGAAGGTATACTGATCGAGTATGACAAAGTCCCCTGATCAAGTATAAAAAAGTCCCCTGGTCGAATATAACAAAGACCTTGATCGAGTATAACAAAGTCCCCTGGTCGAGTATAGCAAAGTCCCCTGGTCGATTATAACAAATCCCTGATCGAATATAACAAAGTCCCTGGTGGAGTATAAGAAAGTCCCCTGATCAAGTTTAACAAAGTCCCCTGGTCGAGTATAACAAAGTTTTCTAATCGAGAAAAACAAAGGCCCCTCGTCGAGTATAACAAAGTCCTCTGATCGAGTAAAACAAAGTCCCCTGATCGAGTATAACATATCACCTGATCGAGTATAAGAAAGTCTTCTGGTCGAGTATAAGAAAGTCCCCTGATCAAGTATAACAAAGGCCCCTCATCGAGTATAGCAAAGTCCACTGGTCAAATATAGGAAAGTCCACTCATCAGGTATAACAAAATTCCCCGATCGAGTATAACAGAGGCCTCTGGTCGAGGATGACAAAGTCCCCTGATCAAGTATAAAAATATTCGCTGGTCGAGTATAAAAATTTCCTCTAATCGAGTATAACAAAGTCCCCTGGTTGAGTATAACAAAGTCCCCTGATCGAGTATAACATATCCCTTGATTGAGTATAACAAAGTCCTCTGGTCGAGTATAAAAAAGTCCCCTGATCAAGTATAACAAAATCCCCTGGTCGAGTATTACAAAGTCCCCTCATCTAGTATAACAAAGGCCCCTCATCGAGTATAACAAAGTCCATTGGTCAAGTATAAAAAAGTTCCCTGGTCGAGTATAACAAAGTCCCCTGATAGAGTATAACAAAGTCCCCTGGTCGAGTATAGCAAAGTCCTATGATCAGAAATGGCAAGTCCCCTAGTCAGAGTATAGCAAAAGTCCCTGATCGAGTGTAACAAAAATCCCCTGATCGAGTATAACAAAGTCCCCTAATCGAGTATAAAAATGTCCCCTGGTCCAGTGTAACAAAGTCCCCTGATCGAGTATAAAAAAGTCCCCTGGCCCAGTATAACAAAGTCCCTAGTTCGAGCATACCAAAGTCCCCTGATCGATTATAACAAAGTCCCCCGGTCGAGTATAGCAAAGGCCCCTGGTCGAGTATAACAAAGTCCCCTGATCGAGTATAACAAAGTCCCCCGGTTGAGTATAACAAAGTCCCCTGATCGAGTATAATTAAGTCCTCTGGGCCAGTATAACAATTTCCCCTGATCGAGTATAACAAAGTCTCCTGGTTGAGTATAAACAAAGTCCCCTCATTAAGTAAAATAAAGGCCATTCATCAAGTATAACAAAGTCCATTGGTCAAGTATAAAAAAGTTCCCTGGTCGAGTATAACAAAGTCCCCTGATCGAGTATAACAAAGTCCCCTGGTCGAGTATAGCAAAGTCCTTTGATCGAGTATAACAAAGCCTCCTGATCGAGTATAACAAAGCCCCCTGGATGAGAATAATAAAGTTCCCTGATCGAGTATAACAAAGTCCCCTGATCGAGTATAACAAAGTCCTCTGGTCCAGTATAACAAAGTCCCCTGATCGATAAGTATAAAATAGTTCCCTGGTCGAGTATAACAAAGTCTCCTGATCGAGTATAAAAAATACCCTAATCGAGTATAACAAAGCCCCCTACTCGAGAAAAACAAAGTCCCCTGATCGAGTATAACAAAGTCCCCTGATAGAGTATAACAAAGCCCCCTGGATGAGAATAACAAAGTCCCCTGGTCGAGTATAACAAAGTTTTCTAATCGAGCATAACAAATGCCCCTGGTCGAGTATAACAAAGTCCTCTGATCAAGTATAACAAAGTCCCCTGATCGAGTATAACAAAGTCCCGTAATCAAGTATAACAAAGTCCCCTGATCGAGTATAACAAAGTCCCCTCATCGAGTATAACATATCCTTTGATCGAGTATAATAAAGTCCTCTGGTCGAGTATGACAAAGTCCCCTGATCGATTATAACAAAGAACCCTGGTCGAGTATAACAAAAACCCTGATCGAGTATAACAAAGTCCATAGGTCAAATATAAGAAAGTCCACTGATCGAGTATGACAAAGTCCCCTGATCAAGTATAAAAAAGTCCCCTGGTCGAGTATAACAAAGTCCCCTGTTTGAGTATAACAAAGTTCACTTATCAAGTATAACAAAGTCCCCTAATCGAATATAACAAAGTCCCCTGGTCGAGTATAGCAAACTCCCCTAATCGAGATTAACAAAGCCTCCTCATCGAGCATAACAAAGGCCCCTAATCGAGTATAACAAAGTCCCCTGATTGAGTATAACAAAGTCCCATGATCGAGTATAACAAAGTCCTCTGGATGAGTATAACAAAGTCCCCTGATCGAGTATAACATATCCCCTGATCGAGTATAACAAAGTCCTCTGGTCGAGTATAAAAAAGTCCCCTGATCGCTTATAACAAAGTCCCCTAGTCGTGTATAACAAAGTCCCCTGATCGAGGATAACAAAGTCCCCTGATCGAGTATAACAAAGCCCCCTGGATGAGTATAACAAAGTTACCTGATCGAGCATAACAAAGTCCCCTGATCGAGTATAACAAAGTCTCCTGGTCCAGAATAACAAAGTCCCCTCATCGAGTATAACAAAGCCCCGTGGATGAGTATAACAAAGTTACCTGATCGAGTATAACAAAGTCCCCTGATCGAGGATAACAAAGTCCCCTGATCGAGTATAACAAAGCCCCCTGGATGAGTATAACAAAGTTACCTGATCGAGTATAACAAAGTCCCCTGATCCTAGTATAACAAAGCCCCCTGGACGAGTATAACAATGTCCCCTGAACCGAGTATAACAAAGTCCCCTTTTCGAGTAAAACATATCCCCTCATCGAGTATAACAAAGTCCCTTTTGGAGAATAACAAAGTCCCCTGGTCGAGTATAACAAAGTCCCCTGATCGAGTATAACAAAGTCCCCCGGTTGAGTATAACAAAGTCCCCTGAACGATTATAATTAAGTCTCCTGGGCCAGTATACCAAAGTCCCCTGATCGAGTATAACAAAGTCTCCTGGTTGAGTATAACAAAGTCCCCTGATCAAGTAAAATAAAGGCCATTCATCGAGTATAACAAAGTCCATTGGTCAAGTATAAAATAGTTCCCTGGTCGAGTATAACAAAGTCTCCTGATCGAGTATAAAAAATACCCTAATCGAGTATAACAACGTCTCCTGGCCCAGGTTAACAAAGTCCCCAGATCGAGCATAACAAAGTCCCCTAATCGATTATAACAAAGTCCCCTGGTCGAGTACAACAAAGGGCCCTCATCGAGTAAGACAAAGTCCCCTCATCGAGTATAACAAACTCCCCTGATCCTAGTATAACAAAGCCCCCTGGACGAGTATAACAAAGTCCCCTGATCCGAGTAGAACAAAGTCCCTTGATCAAGTATAACATATCCCCTGATCGAGTATAACAAAGTCCCTAGTGGAGAATAACAAAGTCCCCTGGTCGAGTATAACAAAGTTTTCTAATCGAGCATAACAAAGGCCCCTGATCGAGTATAACAATGTCCCCTGGTTGAGTACAACAAAGTCCCCTGATCAAGTATAACATATCCCTATAACATATCCCCTGATTGAGTATAACAAAGTCCCCTGATCCTTGTATAACAAAGCCCCCTGGACGAGTATAACAAAGTCCGCTGATCCGAGTAGAACAAAGTCCCCTGATCGAGTATAACAAATCCCATGATCGAGTATAACAAAGTCCCTGGTGGAGAATAACAAAGTCCTCTGATCAAGTATAACAAAGTCCCCTGATCGAGTATAACAAAGTCCCGTAATCAAGTATAACAAAGTCCCCTGATCGAGTATAACAAAGTCCCCTCATCGAGTATAACATATCCTTTGATCGAGTATAATAAAGTCCTCTGGTCGAGTATGACAAAGTCCCCTGATCGATTATAACAAAGTCCCCTGGTCGAGTATAACAAAAACCCTGATCGAGTATAACAAAGGCCCCTCATCGAGTATAGCAAAGTCCATAGGTCAAATATAAGAAAGTCCACTGATCGAGTATGACAAAGTCCCCTGATCAAGTATAAAAAAGTCCCCTGGTCGAGTATAACAAAGTCCCCTGATTGAGTATAACAAAGTTCACTTATCGAGTATAACAAAGTCCCCTAATCGAGTATAACAAAGTCCCCTGGTCGAGTATAGCAAACTCCCCTGATCGAGTATAACAAAGCCTCCTCATCGAGCATAACAAAGGCCCCTAATCGAGTATAACAAAGTCCCCTGATTGAGTATAACAAAGTCCCCTGATCGAATATAACAAAGTCCTCTGGATGAGTATAACAAAGTCCCCTGATCGAGTATAACATATCCCTGATCGAGTATAACAAAGTCCTCTGGTCGAGTATAAAAAAGTCCCCTGATCGCTTATAACAAAGTCCCCTAGTCGTGTATAACAAAGTCCCCTGATCGAGGATAACAAAGTCCCTGGTGGAGTATAACAAAGTCCCCTGATCGAGTAAAACATATCCCCTGATCGAGTATAACAAATTCCCTGGTGGAGTATAACAAAGTCCCCTGATCGAGTATAACAAAGTATCCACGTCGAGATAACAAATTTTTCTAATCGAGTATAACAAAGGCCCCTGGTCGAGTATAACAAAGTCCGCTGATCGAGTATAACAAAAGTCCCCTGATCGAGTATATCAAAGTCCCATTGATCGAGTATAAAAAAGTCCCCTGGCCCAGTATAACAAAGTCCCGGATCGAGCATAACAAAGTCCCCTGATCGAGTATTAAAAAGTCCCCTGGTCGAGTATAACAAAGTCCCCTGATTGAGTATAACAAAGCCCCATCATCGAGTATAACAAAGTCCCCTAATCGAGTATAACAAAGCCCCCTGGACGAGTATAACAAAGTTCCCTGTTCGAGTATAACAAAGTCCCATAATCGAGTATAACAAAGTCCCCTGGTCAAGTATAACAAAGTCCCCTGATCGATTATAATAAAGTCCCTTGGTCGAGTATAACAATGGCCCTGGTCGAGTTAGACAAAGTCCCATGATCGAGTATAACAAAGTCCCCTGATCGAGTATAACAAAGCCCCCTGTTCGAATATAACAAAGTTCCCTGATCGAGTATAACATATCCCCTGATCGAATATAACAAAGTCCCTGGTGGAGTATAACAAAGTCCCCTGATCGAGTATCACAAAGTCTCCTGGTCGAGTATAACAAAGTTTTCTAATCGAGTATTACAAAGGCCCCTCGACGAGTATAACAAAGTCCTCTAATCAAGTATAACATATCCCCTGATTGAGTATAATAAAGTCCCCTTATCGAGTATAACAAAGTCCCCCGGTCGAGTATAGCAAAGGGCCCTGATCGAGTAAGACAAAGTCCCCTGATCGAGTATAACAAAGTCCCCTAATCGAGTATAACAAAGCCCCCTGGATGAGTATAACAAAGTTCCCTGATCGAGTATAACAAAGTCCCCTGAGCGAGTATAATTAAGTCCCCTGGTCCAGTATAACAAAGTCCCCTGATCGAGTATAACAAAGTCCCCTGTTTGAGTATAACAAAGCCCCCTGATCAAGTATAACAAAGGCCCCTCATCGAGTATAACAAAGTCCATTGGTCAAGTAAAAAAAAGTTCCCTTGTCGAGTATAACAAAGTCCCTGATCGAGTATAACAAAGTTCCCTGGTCGAGTATAGCAAAGTCCCCTGATCGAGTATAACAAAGCCTCCTGATCGAATATAACAAAGTCCCCTGATCGAGTATAACAAAGCCCCCTGGATGAGTATAACAAAGTTCCCTGATCGAGTATAACAAAGTCCCCTGATCGAGTATAACAAAGTCCCCTGGTCCAGTATAACAAAGTTCCTTGATCGAGTATAACAAAGTCCCCTGGTTGAGTATAACAACGTCCCCTGATCAAGTATAACATATCCCCTGATTGAGTATAACAAAGTCCTCTGGTCGAAAATAAAACAGTCCCCTGATCGAGTATAACAAAGTCCCCTGGTCGAGTATAACAAAGTCCCCTCATCGAGTATAACAAAAGCCCCTCATCGAATATAACAAAGTCCATTGGTCAAGTATAAAAAAGTTCCCTGGTCGAGTATAACAAAGACCCCTGCTCGAGAAAAACAAAGTCCCCTGATCGAGTATAACAAAGTCCCCTGATAGAGTATAACAAAGCCCCCTGGATGAGTATAACAAAGTTCCCTGATCGAGTATAACAAAGTCCCCTGATCGAGTATAACAAATTCCCCTCGGCCAGTATAACAAAGTCCCCTGATCAAGTATAACATATCCCCTGATCGAGTATAACAAAGTCCTCTGGATGAGTATAACAAAGTCCCCTGATAGAGTATAACATATCACCTGACGAGTATAACAAAGTCCCCTGATCGAGTATAACAACGTCTCCTGGCCCAGGTTAACAAAGTCCCCAGATCGAGCATAACAAAGTCCTCTAATCGATTATAACAAAGTCCCCTGGTCGAGTACAACAAAGGGCCCTGATCGAGTAAGACAAAGTCCCCTCATCGAGAATAACAAAGTCCCCTGATCCGAGTAGAACAAAGTCCCCTAATCAAGTATAACATATCCCCTGATCGAGTATAACAAAGTCCCTGGTGGAGAATAACAAAGTCCCCTGGTCGACTATAACAAAGTTTTCTAATCGAGCATAACAAAGGCCCCTGGTCGAGTATAACAAAGTCCCCTGATCGAGTATAACAATGTCCCCTGGTTAAGTATAACAAAGTCCCCTAATCAAGTATAACAAAGTCCCCTGATCGAGTATAGCAAAATCCATAGGTCAAATATAAGAAAGTCCACTGATCGAGTATAACAAAGTCCCCTCATGGAGTATAACATATCCTTTGATCGAGTATAATAAAGTCCTCTGATCGAGTATGACAAAGTCCCCTGATCGAGTATAACAAAGTCCCCTGGTCGAGTATAACAAAAACCCTGATCGAGTGTAACAAAGGCCCCTCATCGAGTATAGCAAAATCCATAGGTCAAATATAAGAAAGTCCACTGATCGAGTATGACAAAGTCCCTGATCAAGTATAAAAAAGTCCCCTGGTCGAGTATAACAAAGTCCCCTGATTGAGTATAACAAAGTTCCCTTATCGAGTATAACAAAGTCCCCTAATCAAGTATAACAAAGTCCCCTGGTCGAGCATAGCAAAGTCCCCTGATCGAGTATAACAAAGCCTCCTCATCGAGCATAACAAAGGCCCCTAAACGAGTATAACAAAGTCCCCTGATTGAGTATAACAAAGTCCCCTGATCGAGTATATCAAAGTCCTCTGGATGAGTATAACAAAGTCCCTGGTGGAGTATAACAAAGTCCCCTGATCGAGTATAACAAAGTATCCAGGTCGAGATAACAAATTTTTCTAATCGAGTATAACAAAGGCCCCTGGTCGAGTATAACAAAGTCCCCTGATCGTGTATAACAAAAGTCCCTTGATCGAGTATAACAAAGTCCCATTGATCGAGTATAAAAAAGTCCCCTGGCCCAGTATAACAAAGTCCCAGATCGAGCATAACAAAGTCCCCTGATCGATTATAACAAAGTCCCCTGGTCGAGTATAACAAAGTCCCCTGATCGAGTATCACAAAGTCCCCTGGTCGAGTATAACAAAGTCCCCTGATCGAGTATAACAAAGCCTCCTGATCGAGTATAACAAAGCCTCCTGGATGAGAATAGCAAAGTTCCCTGATCGAGTATAACAAAGTCCCCTGATCGAGTATAACAAAGTCCCTGTCCAGTATAACAAAGTCCCCTGATCGAGAATAATAAAGACCCCTGGTTGAGTATAACAAAGTCCCCTGATCAAGTATAACATATCCCCTGACTGAGTATAACAAAGTCCTCTGGTCGAGAATAAAAAAGTCCCCTGATCGAGTATAACAAAGTCCCCTGGTCGAGTATAACAAAGTCCCCTCATCGAGTATAACAAAGGTCCCTCATCGAGTAAAACAAAGTCCATTGGTCAAGTATAAAAAATTTCCCTGGTCGAGTATAACAAAGTCCCCTGATCGAGTATAACAAAGTCCCCTGATCGAGTATAACAAATTCCCCTGGGCCAGTATAACAAAGTCCCCTGTTCGAGTAAAACATATCCACTGATCGAGTATAACAACGTCTCCTGGCCCAGGTTAACAAAGTCCCCTGATCGAGAATAATAAAGTCCCCTGGTTGAGTATAACAAAGTCCTCTGATCAAGTATAACATATCCCCTGATTGATTATAACAAAGTCCCCTGATCGAGTATAACAAAGTCCCCTGATAGAGTATAACAAAGCCCCCTGAATGAGAATAACAAAGTCCCCTGGTCCAGTATAACAAAGTCCCCTGATCGAGAATAATAAAGTCCCCTGGTTGAGTATAACAAAGTCCCCTGATCAAGTATAACATATCCCCTGATTGAGTATAACAAAGTCCCCTGATCGAGTATAACAAAGTTCCCTGATAGAGTATAACAAAGCCCCTTGGATGAGTATAACAAAGTTCCCTGATCGAGTATAACAAAGTCCCCTGATCGAGTATAACAAATTTCCCTGGGCCAGTATAACAAAGTCCCCTGATCGAGTATAACATATCCCCTGATCGAGAATAACAAAGTCCCCTGGTCGAGTATAACAAAATTTTCTAATCGAGTATAACAAAGTCCCCTGGTCGAGTATAACAAAGTCCCCTCATCGAGTATAACAAAGGCCCCTCATCGAGTATAACAAAGTCCCCTGATCGAGTATAACAAAGTCCCCTGATCGAATATAACAAAGCCCCCTGGATGAGTATAACAAAGTTCCCTGATCGAGTATAACAAATTCTCCTAATCGAGTATAACAAAATCCCCTAATCGAGAATAACAAAGCCCCCTGCTCTAGTATAACAAAGTCCCCTGATCGAGTATAACAAAGTCCCCTGATCGAGTATAACAAAGCCCCCTGGATGAGTATAAAAAGTTCCCTGATCGAGTATAACAACGTCCTCTGATCGAGTATAACAAAGTCCCATGGTCCAGTATAAAAAAGTCCCCTGATCGAGTATAACATATCCCCTGATCGAGTATAACAACGTCTCCTGGCCCAGGTTAACTAAGTTGCCAGATGGAGCATAACAAAGTCCCCTCATCGAGTATAACAAAGTCCCCTGATCCTAGTATAACAAAGCCCCCTGGACGTGTATAACAAAGTCCCCTGAACCGAGAATAACAAAGTCCCCTGATCGAATATAAAATATCCCCTGATCGAGTATAACAAAGTCCCTGGTGGAGAATATCAAAGTCCCCTGGTCGAGTATAACAAAGTTATCTAATCGAGCATAACAAAGTCCCCTGGTCGAGTATAACAAAGTCCTCTGATCAAGTATCACAAAGTCAACTGATCGAGTATAACAAAGTCCCCTGATCGAGAATAACATATCTCCTGATCGAGTATAACAAAGTCCTCTGGTCGAGTATGACAAAGTCCCCTGATCGAGTATAACAAAGTCCCCTGGTCGAGTATAACAAAGTCCCCTAATCGAGTATAACAAAGTTCCCTATTTGAGTATAACAAAATCCTCTGATCGAGTATAACAAAGTCCTCTCGTCGAGTATAAAAAAGTCCCCTGATCTCTTATAATAAAGTACCCTAGTCGTGTATAAGAAAGTCCCCTGATCGCGTATAACAAAGTCCCTGGTGGAGTATAACAATGTCCCCTGATCGAGTATAACATATCCCCTGATCGAGGATAACAAAGTCCCTGGTGGAGTATAACAAAGTCCCCTGATCGAGTATAACAAAGTATCCAGGTCGAATATAACAAATTTTTCTAATCGAGTATAACAAAGGCCCCTGGTCGAATATAACAAAGTCCTTTGATCGTGTATAACAAAAATCCCCTGATCGAGTATAACAAAGTCCCATTGATCGAGTATAAAAAAGTCCCCTGGCCCAGCATAACAAAGTCCCAGATCGAGCATAACAAAGTCCCCTGATCGATTATAACAAAGTCCCCTAGTCGTGTATAACAAAGTCCCCTGATCGAGGATAACAAAGTCCCTGGTGGAGTATAACAAAGTCCCCTGATCGAGTATAACATATCCCCTGATCGAGTTTAACAAAGTCCCTGGTGGAGTATAACAAAGTCCCCTGATCGAGTATAACAAAGTATCCAGGTCGAGATAACAAATTTTTCTAATCGAGTATAACAAAGGCCCCTGGTCGAGTATAACAAAGTCCCCTGATCGTGTATAACAAAAGTCCCCTGATCGAGTATAACAAAGTCCCATTGATCGAGTATAAAAACCCCTGGCCCAGTATAACAAAGTCCCAGATCGAGCATAACAAAGTCCCCTGATCGATTATAACAAAGTCCCCTGGTCGAGTATAACAAAGTCCCCTGATCGAGTATAACAAAGTCCCCTGGTCGAGTATAACAAAGTCGTCTGATCGAGTATAACAAAGTCCCCTGATCGAGTATAACATATCACCTAATCGAGTATAACAAAGTCCCCTCATCGAGTATAACAAAGTCCCCTGGTCCAGTATAATAAAGTCCCCTGATCGAGTATAACATATCTCTTGATCGAGTATAACAAAGTCCCCTGATCGAGTATTACAAAGTCCCCTGGTTGAGTATAACAAAGTCCCATTGATCGAGTATACAAAAGTCCCCTGGCCCAGTATAACAAAGTCCCAAATCGAGCATAACTAAGTCCCCTGATCGATTATAACAAAGTCCCCTGGTAGAGTATAGCAAAGGGCCCTGATCGAGTAAGACAAAGTCCCCTGATCGAGTATAACAAAGTACCCTAATCGAGTATAACAAAGCCCCCTGGACGAGTATAACAAAGTTCCCTGATCGGGTATAAAAAAAGTCCCATGATCGAGTATAATAAAGTCCCCTGGTCCAGTATAACAAAGTCCCCTGATCGAGTATTACAAAGTCTCCTGGCCAAGTATAACAAAGTCCCCAGATCGAGCATAACAAAGTCCCCCGATCGATTATATCAAAGTCCCCAGGTCGAGTATAACAAAGGCCCTGATCGAGTATAACAAAGTCCTCTGGTCGAGTTTAAAAAAGTCCCTTGATCGCATATAACAAAGTCCCCTGGTCGTGTATAACAAAGTCCCTTGATCGAGTATAACAAAGGCACCTCATTGAGTATAACAAAGTCCATTGGTCAAGTATATAAAAGTCCCCTGGTCGAGTATAACAAAGTCCCCTGGACGACTATAGCATATCCACTGATCGAATACAAAAAAGTCCCTGTTGGAGTCTAACAAAGTTTTCTAATCGAGTATAACAAAGGCCCCTCGACGAGTATAACAAAGTCCTCTGATCGAGTATAACAAAATCCCCTGATCGAGTATAACATATCACCTGATCGAGTATAACAAAGTCCTCTGGTCGAGTATAACAAAGTCC
The DNA here is from genome assembly GCF_018991925.1 of Homarus americanus. NCBI lineage: Eukaryota > Metazoa > Arthropoda > Malacostraca > Decapoda > Nephropidae > Homarus > Homarus americanus. Next base: position 14,354 of record NW_024741388.1, read on the forward strand.
CCTGATCGAGTATAACAAAGTCCCCTCATCGAGTATAGCAAAGTCCATTGGTCATATATAGGAAAGTCCACTCATCGAGTATAACAATGTCCCCTGATCGAGTATAACAAAGGCCTCTGGTCGAGTATGACAAAGTCCCCTGATCAAGCATAAAAAAGTCCCCTGGTCGAGTATAACAAAGTCCCCTAATCGAGTATAACAAAGTCCCCGGGTCGACTATAGCAAAGTCCCCTGATCGAGTATAACAAAGCCCCCTGGACAAGTATAACAAAGACCCCTGATCGAGTATAACACAGTCCCCTAATCGAGTATAACAAAGTCCTCTGATCGAGTATAACAAAGTCCCCTGATCGAGTATAATATATCACCTAATCGAGTATAACAAACTCCCCTGGTCCAGTATAAAAAAGTCCCCTGATCGAGTATAACATATCCCCTGATCGAGTATAACAAAGTCCCCTGATCGAGTATAACAAAGTCCCCTGGTTGAGTATAACAAAGTCACATTGATCGAGTATACAAAAGTCCCCTGGCCCAGTATAACAAAGTCCCAGATCGAGCATAACTAAGTCCCCTGATCGATTATAACAAAGTCCCCTGGTCGAGTATAGCAAAGGGCCCTGATCGAGTAAGACAAAGTTCCCTGATTGAGTATAACAAAGTCCCCTAATCGAGTATAACAAAGCCCCCTGGACGAGTATAACAAAGTTCCCTGATCGAGTATAAAAAAGTCCCATGATCGAGTATAACAAAGTCCCCTGGTCCATTATAACAAAGTCCCCTGATCGAGTATTACAAAGTCTCCTGGCCAAGTATAACAAAGTCCCCAGATCGAGCATAACAAAGTCCCCTGATCGATTATAACAAAGTCCTCAGGTCGAGTATAACAAAGGCCCTGATCGGGTATAACAAAGTCCTCTGGTCGAGTATAAAAAAGTCCCTTGTCGAGTATAACAAAGTCCTCTGGTCGAGTATAACAAAGATTTCTAATCGAGTATAACAAAGGCCCCTCGTCGAGTATAACAAAGTCCTCTGATCGAGTATACAAAATCCCCTGATCGAGTATAACATATCACCTGATCGAGTATAACAAAGTCCCCTGATCGAGTATAACAAAGTCCCTTGTCGAGTATAACAATGTCCCCTGATCGAGTATAACAAAGTCCCCTCATCGAGTACAGCAAAGTCCATTGGTCATATATAGGAAAGTCCACTCATCGAGTATAACAATGTCCCCCGATCGAGTATAACAAAGGCCTCTGGTCGAGTATGACAAAGTCCCCTGATCAAGTATAAAAAAGTCCCCAGATCGAGCATAATAAAGTCCCCTGATCAATTATAACAAAGTCCCCTGGTCGAGTATAGCAAAGGGCCCTGATCGAGTAGGACAAAGTCCCCTGATCGAGTATAACAAAGTCCCATGATCGAGTATAACAAAGTCCCCTGGTCCAGTATAACAAAGTCCCCTGATCGAGTATTACAAAGTCTCCTGGCCAAGTATAACAAAGTCCCCTGGTCCAGTATAACAAAGTCTCCTGATCGAGTATTACAAAGTCTCCTGGCCAAGTATAACAAAGTCCCCAGATCGAGCATAACAAAGTCCCCTGATCGATTATAACAAAGTCCCCAGGTCGAGTATAACAAAGGCCCTGATCGAGTATAACAAAGTTCTCTGGTCGAGTATAAAAAAGTCCCCTGATCGAGTATGACAAAGTCCCCTGGTCGAGTATAACAAAGTCCCCTCATCGAGTATAACGAAGGCCCCTCATCGAGTATAACAAAGTCCATTGGTCAAGTATAAAAAAGTTCTCTGGTCGAGTATAACAAAGGCCCCTAATCGAGTATAACAAAGTCCCCTGATTGTGTATAACAAAGTCCCCTGATCGAGTATGACAAAGTCCTCTGATCGATTAAGACAAAGTCCCCTGATCGAGTATAACAAAGTCCCCTAATAGGAGTATAACAAAGCCCCCTGGACGAGTATAACAAAGTCCCCTGATCGAGTATAACATATCCCCTGATCGAGTATTACAAAGTCTCCTGGCCAAGTATAACAAAGTCCCTAGATCGAGCATAACAAAGTCCCCTGATCGATTATAACAAAGTCCCCTGATCGAGTATAACATATCCCCTGATCGAGTATTACAATGTCTCCTGGCCAAGTATAACAAAGTCCCCAGATCGAGCATAACAAAATCCCCTGATCGAGTAAGACAAAGTCTCCTGATCGAGTATAACAAAGTCCCCTGATCGAGTATAACAAAGCCCCCTGGACAAGTATAACAAAGACCCCTGATCGAGTATAACAAAGTCCCCTAATCGAGTATAACATATCCCCTGATCGAATGTAATAAAGTCCCTGGTGGAGTATAACAAAGTCCCCTGATCGAGTATAACAAAGTCTCCTAGTCGAGTATAACAAAGTTTTCTAATCGAGTATAACAAAGGCCCCTCGTCGAGTATAAAAAAGTCCTCTGATCGAGTATAACAAAGTCCCCTCATCGAGTATAACATATCACCTGATCGAGTATAACAAAGTCCCCTGATCGAGTATAACAAAGTCCCCTGGTCCAGTATAAAAAAGTCCCCTGATCGAGTATAACATATCCCCTGATCGAGTATAACAAAGTCTCCTGGCCCAGTATAAAAAAGTCCCCAGATCGAGCATAACAAACTCCCCTGATCGATTATAACAAAGGCCCCTGGTCGAGAATAACAAAGTCCCCAGATCGAGCATAACAAACTCCCCTGATCGATTATAACAAAGGGCCCTGATCGAGTAAGACAAAGTCCCCTGATCGTGTATAACAAAGTCCCCTGATGGAGAATAACAAAGTCTCCTGGTCCAGTATAACAAAGTCTCCTGATCGAGTATAACAAAGTCCCCTAATCGAGTATAAAAATTTCCCCTGATCCAGTGTAACAAAGTCCCCTGATCGAGTATAACAAAGGCCCCTCGTCGAGTATAACAAAGTCCATTGGTCAAGTATAAAAACGTCCCCTGGTCGAGTATAACTAAGTCCCCTAATCGTGTATATCAAAGTCCCCTGGTCGAGTATAGCATATCCCCTGATCGAATATAACAAAGTCCCTGGTGGAGTATAACAAAGTCCACTGATCGAATATAACAAAGTCCCCTGATCGAGTATAACAAAGGCCCCTCATCGAGTATATCAAACTCCATTGATCAAGTATAAAAAAGTCCCCTAGTCGAGTATAACAAAGTC
>NW_024741389.1:0-43862 GCF_018991925.1 Homarus americanus
TTATTGAACAGTATAAACTTCTTCATATTTACTAAAATAGTAAGGAATTTAAGCCCTAGAACCAATTACTGTATTGGCAGACTAATACTACAGCTGGTTGACCGCCAAGTGCAAGCGAAAACATGTTGAGGTCGGCTCGTAAGAAACTCATTAACCGAGGGATTGCTCGTTAACCGAAGTTAAGAATCTTATGGGAGGTAACTCGTTAACCGAAATCTCGTTAACCGAGGGATCACTGTATTGCTTTATTTTAATGATAATTAATGATTCACGATAAAACGATTCACCTTACACTGCAATATTGGAAGAAACATTACCATCGTTATTCGAGGCTTTACTGCATACTGGAATCAAGTTGGAAATCATATACTGTATACAGTGAACCCTCGAAGATCCGAACTAAAAGGCGGTACCACCTGGCCGGAAAAGCCAATTGTCCGAATTTTCCGCAGATTATTATTTTTTTTATAACAGGGATTAGACCTACCAGGACACACCAAAAAAACAGTACAAATGTAGTGATCAACAAATTACCATATACAGTAATAATAATACTAATAATAAAAATAATAATAATAATAATAATAATAATAATAATAATAGTTAATATAATTGATAATAAAAAATATAAAATTAAAAATTAAATAATAATGATAACAATAATAACAAAAATAAAGACCCATAAAGAAATACAAAAATGAAAAAGATCAATATTGAGAAACGATATATGTATACTGTAACCGCCATCCGGGTGGTTACAGTCAAACGTGTTGAAAGTCTAGAGAGAAGCCAGGTTAGGTGTTGCCTCTAAGATATGGGTAGCTATACTGAAATGCCCACCCGATAGCCTGGCCCCCTAGCTGGTCGCGTATGGCTGAGTCAGGTGATTATAATTATACATAAACAAATTCCCTTCACACACTCCAACCTCTTTCTGGGCCTCTCATCTCCACCATCTTCATACTCTACATACTGTATAAGGGCAGGCACACCCAATAAACATGACATGACTTACCCTAACATAATGTTTGTTTATGTGTCGTCCTACTCATTGGCAGGCACACCAATAAACATGACATGATTCTTACCTAATATAGTCAGTTGTTTATGTGTCATCCTACTCATTGGCAGGCACACCCAATAAACATGACATGACTTACCCTAACATAATGTTTGTTTATGTGTCATCCTACTCATTGGCAGGCACACCCAGTAAACATGACATGCCTTACCCTAACATAATGTTTGTTTATATGTCATCCTACTCATTGGCAGGCACACCCAATAAACATGACATGCCTTACCCTAACATAATGTTTGTTTATGTGTCGTCCTACTCATTGGCAGGCACACCAGTAAAACATACATGAGATTTACCCTAATAATGTTTGTTTTATGTCATCCTACTCATTGGCAGGCACACCCAAACATGATATGATTCTACTCCTAACATAATGTTTGTTTATGTGTCAGTCCACCCAGCTGCAGGCACACCCAGTAAAACATGACATGATTCTACCTAACATAATAAAATTTGTTTCTATGTGGCCATCCCACTCACAGCAGGCACAATCTAACAAAACATGACATGACTTACCCTAACATAATGTTTGTTTATATGTCGTCCTACTCATTGGCAGGCACACCCAATAAACATGACATGCCTTACCCTAACATAATGTTTGTTTATGTGTCGTCCTACTCATTGGCAGGCACACCCAGTAAACATGACATGACTTACCCTAACATAATGTTTGTTTATGTGTCATCCTACTCATTGGCAGGCACACCCAGTAAACATGACATGACTTACCCCAACATAATGTTTGTTTATATGTCATCCTACTCATTGGCAGGCACACCCAATAAACATGACATGCCTTACCCTAACATAATGTTTGTTTATATGTCATCCTACTCATTGGCAGGCACACCCAATAAATATGACATGCCTTACCCTAACATAATGTTTGTTTATGTGTCGTCCTACTCATTGGCAGGCACACCCAATAAACATGACATGACTTACCCAAACATAATGTTTGTTTATATGTCGTCCTACTCATTGGCAGGCACACCCAGTAAACATGACATGACTTACCCTAACATAATGTTTGTTTATGTGTCATCCTACTCATTGGCAGGCACACCCAGTAAACATGACATGACTCCCCACTCCTAACATAATGTTTGTTTATATGTCGTCCCACTCCATTGCTAGTACACCCAATAAACATGACATGACTTACCCTAACATAATGTTTGTTTATGTGTCATCCTACTCATTGGCAGGCACACCCAATAAACATGACATGACTTACCCTAACATAATGTTTGTTTATGTGTCATCCTACTCATTGGCAGGCACACCCAATAAACATGACATGACTTACCCTAACATGATGTTTGTTTATATGTCGTCCTACTCATTGGCAGGCACACCCAGTAAACATGACATGACTTACCCTAACATAATGTTTGTTTATGTGTCATCCTACTCATTGGCAGGCACACCCAATAAACATGACATGACTTACCCTAACATAATGTTTGTTTATATGTCGTCCTACTCATTGGCAGGCACACCCAATAAACATGACATGCCTTACCCTAACATAATGTTTGTTTATGTGTCGTCCTACTCATTGGCAGGCACACCCAGTAAACATGACATGACTTACCCTAACATAATGTTTGTTTATGTGTCATCCTACTCATTGGCAGGCACACCCAATAAACATGACATGACTTACCCTAACATAATGTTTGTTTATGTGTCATCCTACTCATTGGCAGGCACACCCAATAAACATGACATGACTTACCCTAACATGATGTTTGTTTATATGTCGTCCTACTCATTGGCAGGCACACCCAGTAAACATGACATGACTTACCCTAAGATAATGTTTGTTTATGTGTCATCCTACTCATTGGCAGGCACACCCAATAAACATGACATGACTTACCCTAACATAATGTTTGTTTATATGTCGTCCTACTCATTGGCAGGCACACCCAATAAACATGACATGCCTTACCCTAACATAATGTTTGTTTATGTGTCGTCCTACTCATTGGCAGGCACACCCAGTAAACATGACATGACTTACAGCCAACATAATGTTTGTTTATATGTCGTCCTACTCATTGGCAGGCACACCCAGTAAACATGACATGACTTACAGCCAACATAATGTTTGTTTATATGTCGTCCTACTCATTGGCAGGCACACCCAGTAAACATGACATGACTTACAGCCAACATAATGTTTGTTTATATGTCGTCCTACTCATTGGCAGGCACACCCAGTAAACATGACATGACTTACAGCCAACATAATGTTTGTTTATATGTCGTCCTACTCATTGGCAGGCACACCCAGTAAACATGACATGACTTACAGCCAACATAATGTTTGTTTATATGTCGTCCTACTCATTGGCAGGCACACCCAGTAAACATGACATGACTTACAGCCAACATAATGTTTGTTTATATGTCGTCCTACTCATTGGCAGGCACACCCAGTAAACATGACATGACTTACAGCCAACATAATGTTTGTTTATATGTCGTCCTACTCATTGGCAGGCACACCCAGTAAACATGACATGACTTACAGCCAACATAATGTTTGTTTATATGTCGTCCTACTCATTGGCAGGCACACCCAATAAACATGACATGACTTACCCTAACATAATGTTTGTTTATGTGTCATCCTACTCATTGGCAGGCACACCCAATAAACATGACATGACTTACCCTAACATGATGTTTGTTTATATGTCATCCTACTCATTGGCAGGCACACCCAGTAAACATGACATGACTTACCCTAACATAATGTTTGTTTATATGTCGTCCTACTCATTGGCAGGCATACCCAGTAAACACGACATGACTTACCCTAACATAATGTTTGTTTATATGTCGTCCTACTCATTGGCAGGCACACCCAATAAACATGACATGACTTACCCTAACATAATGTTTGTTTATGTGTCATCCATCCTACTCATTGGCAGGCACACCCAGTAAACATGACATGAATTACCCTAACATAATGTTTGTTTATGTGTCGTCCTACTCATTGGCAGGCACACCCAGTAAACATGACATGACTTACCCTAACATAATGTTTGTTTATGTGTCATCCTACTCATTGGCAGGCACACCCAGTAAACATGACATGACTTACCCCAACATAATGTTTGTTTATATGTCATCCTACTCATTGGCAGGCACACCCAATAAACATGACATGCCTTACCCTAACATAATGTTTGTTTATATGTCATCCTACTCATTGGCGAGGCACACCCAATAAACATGACATGACTTACCTAACATAATGTTTGTTTATGTGTCATCCTACTCATTGGAAGGCACACCCAATAAACTGACATGACTTACCCTAACATAATGTTTGTTTATGTGTCGTCCTACTCATTGGCAGGCACACCCAATAAACATGACATGGATTACCCTAACATAATAATGTTTGATTATGTGTCATCCTACTCATTGGCAGGCACACCCAATAAAGCTTATGACATGACACCCTAACATAATGTTTGTTTATGTGTCATCCTACTCATTGGCAGGCACACCCAATAAACATGACATGACTTACTAACATAATGTTTGTTTTATGTGTCATCCTACTCATTGTAGGCACACCCAATAAACATGACATGACTTACCCTAACATGATGTTTGTTTAGCGCCATCATTCCTACTCATTTGGCAGGCACACCCAATAAACATGACATGACTTACCTAACATAATGTTTGTTTATGTGTGTTGTCCTACTCATTTAGCAGGCACACCCAGTAAACATGACATGACACCCTAACATAATGTTTGTTTATGTGCATCCTACTCATTGGCAGGCACACCCAATAAAACATGACATGACTTACTAACATAATGTTTGTTTATGTGTCATCCTACTCATTGGCAGGCACACCCAGTAAACATATGACATGACTACCCTAACATAATGTTTGTTTTATGTGTCATCCTACTCATTGGCAGGCACACCCAATAAACATGACATGAGGAAACACCCTAACATAATGTTTGTTTATGTGTCATCCTACTCATTAGCAGGCACACCAATAAAGCATGACATGACTTACCTAACATAATGTTTGTTTATATGTCGTCCTACTCATTTGGCAGGCACACCCAGTAAACATGACATGACTTACCCTAACATAATGTTTGTTTTATATGTCATCCTACTCATTGGCAGGCACACCCAGTAAACATGACGCGCGAGCTTACCTAACATAATGTTTGTTTTATATATCATCCTACTCATTGGCAGGCACGCAATAAACATGACATGACTTACCGCCTAACATAATGTTTGTTTATGTGTCATCCTACTCGTGGCAGGCACACACCCAGTAAACATGACACTTGTTACCTAACATAATGTTTGTTTATGTGTCATCCTACTCATTGGCAGGCACACCCAATAAACATGGTATGACTTACCCTAACATAATGTTTGTTTGTGTGTCATCCTACTCATTGGCAGGCACACCCAGTAAACATGACGACACTAACATAATGTTTGTTGTGTATTCATCCTGCTCATTAGCAGGGCGCACCCAGTAAACATGACATGACTTACCTAACATAATGTTTGTTTTATATGTAATCGTCCTACTCATTGTAGGCACACCCAGTAAAGCATGACATGACTCCTAGCAAATAATTTTGTTTATATGTCAGTCCTGCTCATTTGGCAGGCACACCCGAAATAAACATGACATGACTTACCGCCTAACATAATGTTTGTTTATGTGTCATCCTACTCATTGCCCAGGCACACCCAGTAAACATGACGTGACTTACCCTAACATAATGTTTGTTTTGTAAGTATAATACTCATGGCAGGGCACACTTGTAGGCATGAAGCATGACTTCACCTAACACTTAATGTTTGTTTATGTGTCATCCTACTCTGTTAGCGGCACACCCAATGCAAACATGACACTTGACACTAACCTTGTGTTTGTTTTGCCATGCGTCTACTCATTGGCGGGCGCAAGTAAACAGGCATGACTTTTAACATATAATGTTTGTTTATATGTAGTCTACTCATTGGCAGGCACACCCAGTAAACGCTGACGCGACACCCTAACATAATGTTTGTTTATGTGTCATCCTACTCATTGGCAGGCACACCCAGTAAACATGACATGACACCTAACATAATGTTTGTTTACATATGTCGTCCTACTCATTGGCAGGCACACCCAGTAAAGCATGACACTGACTTACCCTATGCTGCAAATGTTTGTTTATGTAATGTCATCCTACTCATTAGCAGAGGCTTGCCGTGAAACATGACATGACTTACCCTAACATAATGTTTGTTTATGTCGTCTACTCATTGGCAGGGCACACCCAGTGCTTATGACGTGACTTACCTAACATAATGTTTTGTTTGTATTAAATCTGCTCATTGGCGAGCGCACCCAAATAAACATGACATGACTTACCTAACATAATGTTTGTTTATGTGTCATCCTACTCATTGGGCACACCCAATAAAGCATGACACTTGACTTACCCCTAACATAATGTTTTGTTTATATGTCATCCTACTCATTGGCAGGCACACCCAATAAACATGACGTACCTTACCCTAACCCATAATGTTTGTTTTATATGTCATCCCTACTCATTGGCAGGCACACCCAATAAACATGACTTGCCCCTAGCATGTGTTTGTTTATATGTCGTCCTACTCATTTGGCAGAGCACACCCAGTAAACATGACATGACTTACCCTAACTATGATGTTTGTTTATGTGTCATCCTACTCATTGTAGGCACACCCAGTAAACATGACATGACTTACCCTAACATAATGTTTGTTTATGAGGTCATCCTATAATTTGGCAGGCACACCCAGTAAACATGACATGACTTACCCCAACATAATCATTTGGTTTATATGTATACTACTCATTTGGCAGGCCACACCAGCCCGACATGACATGCCTTACCCTAACATAATGTTTGTTTATATGTCATCCTACAAATTGGCACGGTACACCCAATAAACATGACATACCTTACCCCTAACATAATGTTTGTTTGTGTCGTCCTACTCATTTAGCAGGCACACTTTAAATAAACATGACATGACTTACCCTAATAACATAATGTTTGTTTATATGTGTCACACTCATTTGGCAGGCACCCAGTAAACATGACATGACTTACACCCTAACATAATGTTTGTTTTATGTCGTCCTCATTGGCACCCAATAAACATGACATGACTTACCCTAACATAATGTTTGTTTATATATTATCCTACTCATTGGCAGGCACACCCAATAAACATGACATGACTTACCCTAACATAATGTTTGTTTATATGTCGTCCTACTCATTTGGCAGGCACACCCAGTAAACATATTTGTGACTTACCCTAACATAATGTTTGTTTATGTGTCATCCTACTCATTGGCAGGCACACCCAATAAACATGACATGACTTACCCTAACATAATGTTTGTTTATATGTCAAAGTCCTACACTCATTGCTTAGGCACACCCAGTAAACATGACGTGAGCACCCTAACATAATGTTTGTTTATGTGTGTCTCACGTGGCAGGCACACCCAATAAACATGACATGACTTACCCTAACATAATGTTTGTTTATGTGTCATCCACTACTCATTGGCAGGCACACCCAATAAACATACGGCATGACACCTAACATAATGTTTGTTTATATGTATCCTACTCATTGGCAAGGCACACCCAATAAACATGACATGCCTTTACCTAACATAATGTTTGTTTATATGTCATCCTACTCATTGGCAGGTACAATAAACCTTGACATGACTTACCCTAACATGTTTGTTTATGTAATGATCCCTACTCATTGGCAGGCACACACCCAGTAAACATGACGTGACTTACCCTAACATGATGTTTGTTTATGTGTGTCCCACTACTCATTGGCAGGCACACCCAGTAAACATGACATGACTTACCCTAACATAATGTTTGTTTATGTGTCATCCCTACTCATTGGCAGGCACACCCAGTAAACATGACATGACTTACCCCAACATAATGTTTGTTTATATGTCATCCTACTCATTGGCAGGCACACCCAATAAACATGACATGCACTTACCCTAACACCAATGTTTGTTTATATGTCATCCTACTCATTGGCAGGCACACCCAATAAACATGACATGCATACCCTAACATAATGTTTGTTTGTGTCGTCCTACTCATTGGCAGGCACACCCAATAAACATGACGCCGACACTAACATAATGATGTTTGTTTATATGTCGTCCTACTCATTGGCAGGCACACCCAGTAAACATGACATGACTTACCCTAACATAATGTTTGTTTATGTGTCGTCCTACTCATTGGCAGGCACACCCAATAAACATGACATGACTTACCTAACTTTTATAATGTTTGTTTTATATGTCATCCTACTCATTTGGCAGGCACACCCATTAAACATGACATGACACCTAACATAATGTTTGTTTTATATGTCGTCCTACTCATTTGGCAGGCACACCCAGTAAACATGACATGACTTACCTAACATAATGTTTGTTTATATGTCGCCCTACTCATTGGCAGGCACACCCAATAAACATGAGCATGACTTACCTAACATAATGTTTGTTTTATGTGTCATCCTACTCATTGGCAGGCACACCCAATGGCTTATGACATGACTTACCCTAACATGATGTTTGTTTATGTCGTCCTACTCATTGCTTGAGCACACCCAATGGCTTATGACATGACTTACCCTAACATAATGTTTGTTTATGTGTCATCTACTCATTAGCAGGCACACCCAGTAAAACATGACATGACTTACCTAACATAATGTTTGTTTATGTGTCATCCTACTCATTGGCAGGCACGCAGTAAACATGACGCAGGCTTACCCTAACATAATGTTTGTTTATATGTCGTCGTCCTCATTGGCAGGCACACCCAATAAACATGACATGACTTACCCTAACATGATGTTTTGTTTGTAGTAATCGTCCTACTCATTGTAGGGTACACCCAGTAAACATGACATGACTTACCCTAACATGATGTTTGTTTATGTAATCATCCTACTCATTGGCAGGCACACACCCAGTAAACATGACATGACTTACCCTAACATAATGTTTGTTTATGTGTCATCCTACTCATTGGCAGGCACACCCAATAAACATGACATGACTTCCCCTAACATAATGTTTGTTTATATGTCGTCCTACTTTCATTGTTAGCGGGCACACCCAGTAAACATGACATGACTTACCTAACATGATGTTTGTTTATGTGTAATCCTACTCATTGTAGGCACACCCAGTAAACATGACATGACTTACCTAACATAATGTTTGTTTATATATTAAGCCCTACTCATTGGCAGGCACACCCAATAAACATGACATGCCTTACCCTAACATAATGTTTGTTTATGTGTCGTCCTGCTCATTTGGCAGGCACACCCAATAAACATGACATGACTTACCCTAACATAATGTTTGTTTATATGTCGTCCTACTCATTGGCAGGCACACCCAATAAACATGACGTGCCTTACCCTAACATAATGTGTTTTGTTTATGTGTCATCTACTCATTGGCAGGCACACCCAGTAAACATGTATGACTTACCCCTAACATAATGTTTGTTTATGTCGTCCTACTCATTACGGCGAGCACACCCAATAAACATGACATGACACCCTAACATGATGTTTGTTTATGTGTGTCATCCTACTCATTGCTTGAGCACACCCAATAAACTATACCTTACCCTAACATAATGTTTGTTTATGTGTCATCCTATAGGTGGCAGGCACACCCAATAAACATGACATGCCTTACCTAACATAATGTTTGTTTATGTGTCATCCCTACTCATTGGCAGGCACACCAAATAAACATGACATGACTTACCCTAACATGATGTTTTGTTTATGTGTCATCCTACTCATTGGCAGGCACACCCAGTAAACATGACTTACCCTAACATAATGTTTGTTTATATGCGTCCTACTCATTGGCAGGCACACCCAATAAACATGACATGACTTACCCTAACATAATGTTTGTTTATGTCGTCCTACTCATTGGCAGGCACACCCAGTAAGCATGACATGACTTACCTAACATAATGTTTGTTTTATGTCATCCTACTCATAGGCAGGCACACCCAGTAAACATGACATGACTTACCCACTAACATAATGTTTGTTTGTATTGATAGGTCTACTCATTGGCAGGCACACCCAGTAAACATGACATGACTTACCCTAACACCAATGTTTGTTTATGTGTCATCCTACTCATTGGCAGGCACACCCAGTAAGCATGACATGACTTACCCCTAACTTATAATGTCTGTTTATGTCGTCCTACTCATTGGCAGGCACACCCAGTAAACAAGACATGACTTACCCTAACATAATGTTTGTTTATGTGTCATCCCTACTGCATTGGCAGGCACACCAATAAACATGACATGACTTACCATAACACATAATGTTTGTTTTATGTGTCATCCCTACTCATTGTAGGCACACCCAATAAAACATGACATGACTTACCTAACATAATGTTTGTTTATGTGTCATCCTGCTCATTGGCAGGCACACCCAATAAACCCTTGACATGACTACCCTAACATAATGTTTGTTTATGTGTCATCCTACTCATTGGCAGGCACACCCAATAAACATGACATGACTTACCTAACATAATGTTTTGTTTTATATGTCATCCTACTCATTGGCAGGCACACCCAATAAACATGACATGACTTACCCTAACGCAATGTTTTGTTTTATATGTCGTCCCTACTCATTTGGCAGGCACACCCAGTAAACATGACCTTGACTTACCCTAACATGATGTTTGTTTTATGTGTATCCCTACTCATTGGCGGAGGCACACCCGTAAACATGACATGACTTACCCTAACACATAATGACACATGTGATAAATCCTACTCATTGGCAGGCACGCAGTAAACATATGACATGACTTACCCCATAATGTTTGTTTATATGTCATCCTACTCATTGGCAGTACCCAATAAACATGACGTACCTTACCCTAACATAATGTTTGTTTATATGTCATCCTACTCATTGTGGGGCACACCCAATAAACATGCCTTACCTAACGCATAATGTTTGTTTGTGTCATTACACTCATTGGCGAGGCACACCCAATAAACGCTGACATGACTTACCCCTAACATAATGTTTGTTTTATATGTCGTCCTACTCATTGGCAGGCACACCCAGTAAACATGACATGACTTACCCTAACATAATGTTTGTTTATGTGTCGTCCTACTCATTGGCAGGCACACCCAATAAACATGACATGACTTACCCCTAACATAATGTTTGTTTATATGTCTCATCCTACTCATTGGCAGGCACACCCAATAAACATGACATGACTTACCCTAACATAATGTTTGTTTATATGTCGTCCTACTCATTGGCAGGCACACCCAGTAAACATGACATAGCGAGCTTACCCTAACATAATGGTGAACATGTGTCATCCTACTCATTGGCAGGCACACCCAATAAACATGACGCATGATGACTTACCCTAACTATAATGTTTGTTTATATGTCGTCCTCTCATTGTAGGCACACCCAGTAAACATATGTTGCATGACTTACCCTAACATAATGTTTGTTTATGTGTCATCTACTCATTAGCAGAGCACACCCAATAAACATGACATGACTTACCCTAACATGATGTTTGTTTATATGTCGTCCTACTCATTGGCAGGCACACCCAATAAACATGACATGACTTACCCTAACATAATGTTTGTTTATGTGATAAATCCTACTCATTAGCAGGCACACCCAATAAACATGACATGACTTACCCTAACATAATGTTTGTTTTATAATAAATCCTACTCATTGGCAGGGCCACCCAATAAACATGACATGCATACCTAACATAATGTTTGTTTATGTGTCATCCTACTCATTGGCAGGCACCGAAATAAACATGTGACTTACCTAACGCATAATGTTTGTTTTATATGTCGTCCTACTCATTGGCAGGCACACCAGTAAACATGACATGACTTACCCTAACTTTGCCTTGATGTTTGTTTATGTGTCATCCTGCTGCATTGCTTGAGCACACCCAGTAAACATGACATGACTTACCCTAACATAATGTTTGTTTATGTGTCATCCTACTCATTGCTTGAGCACACCCAGTAAACATGACACTTATTTTAACACATAATGTTTTGTTTATATAAAATACTACTCATTGGCAGGCACACACAATATACATGACATGACTTACCCTAACATAATGTTTGTTTATATGTCATCCTATACTCATTTGGCAGGCACACCCAATAAACACTGACATGCCTTACCCTAACATAATGTTTGTTTGGTATTAGATCCTGCTCATTTGGCAGGCACACCCAATAAACATGAGCATGACTTACCCTAACATAATGTTTGTTTATATGTCGTCCTACTCATTGGCAGGCACACCCAGTAAACCTTGACATGACTTACCCTAACATAATGTTTGTTTATATGTCGTCCTACTCATTGGCAGGCACACCCAATAAACATGACATGACTTACCCTAACATAATGTTTGTTTATATGTCATCCTGCTAATTTGGCAGGCACACCCAATAAACATGACATGACTTACTAACATAATGTTTGTTTATATCGTCTACTCATTGGCAGGCACACCCAGTAAACATGACATGACTTTACCCTAACATAATGTTTGTTTATATGTCCTTCTCATTGGCAGGCACACCCAATAAACATGACATGACTTACCCTAACATAATGTTTGTTTATGTGTCATCCTACTCATTGGCAGGCACACCCAATAAACATGACGACTTACCCCTAACATGATGTTTGTTTTATGTCGTCCCTACTCATTGGCAAGGCTTTTACCAATAAACATGACATGACTTACTAACATAATGTTTGTTTATGTGTCATCCTACTCATTGGCAGGCACACCCAGTAAACATGACATGACTTGCCTAACATAATGTTTTGTTGTGTGTCATCCTACTCATTGGCAGGTACACCCAGTAAACATGACATGACTTACCCCTAACATAATGTTTGTTTATATGTCGTCGTCCTCATTGGCAGGCACAATAAACATGGGCATGACTTACCCTAACATGATGTTTGTTTATGTGTCGTCCTACTCATTGTAGCGTTTTTGATAAACATGACATGACTTACCCTAACATGATGTTTGTTTATGTGTCATCCTACTCATTGCTTGGAAGCACACCCAGTAAACATGACATGACTTACCCTAACATAATGTTTGTTTATGTGTCATCCCTTTCTCATTGGCAGGCACACCCAATAAACATGACATGATGACTTACCCTAACTTTATAATGTTTGTTTTATATGTCCGTCTACTCATTTGGCAGGCACACCCAGTAAACATGACATGACTTTTCGCTTTTATGATGTTTGTTTATGTGTCATCCTACTCATTGCTTAGGCACACCCAGTAAACCTTATGACTTACCCTAACATAATGTTTGTTTATGTGTCATCCTACTCATTAGCGGCACACCCAGTAAACATGACATGACTTACCCCAACATAATGTTTGTTTTATATGTCATCCCTACTCATTGGCTTGAGCACTTTGCAAATAAGCATGACATGCCTTACCTAACATAATGTTTGTTTATATGTCATCTCATTGGCAGGCGCACCCAATAAACATGACATGCCTTACCCTAACGCCAATGTTTACATTTATGTGTCGTCCTATGCTGTTGGCAGGCACACCCAATAAACATGACATGACTTACCCCTAACATAATGTTTGTTTTATATGTGGAATGCCATTGGAGGCGCACCCAATAAACGTGACATGCCTTACCTAACATAATGTTTGTTTATGTGTCATCCTACTCATTTGGCAGGCACACCCAGTAAACTATGACGCATAAACACCTAACATAATGTTTGTTTATATGTCGTCCTACTCATTGGCAGGCACACCCGTAAAGCATGACATGACTTACCCTAACATGATGTTTGTTTACATGTGTCATCCTACTCATTGGCAGGCACAATAAACATGACATACCTTACCCCTAACATAATGTTTGTTTATGTGTCATCCTACTCATTGGCAGGCACGCACCCAATAAACCTTGACATGCCCACCCTAACATAATGTTTGTTTATATGTCGTCCTACTCATTGGCAGGCACACCCAATAAACATGACATGACTTACCCTAACATAATGTTTGTTTTATGTGTCATCTACTCATTGGCAGGCACACCCAATAAACATGACAGGAAACACCTAACATGATGTTTTGTTTATGTGTCATCCTATAAATTGCTTGAGGCACACCCAGTAAACATGACTTGTGACTTACCCTAACATAATGTTTGTTTATATATGTCCCTACTCATTGGCAGGCACACCCAATAAACATGACATGACTTACCTAACATAATGTTTGTTTTATATGTCGTCCTACTCATTGTAGTACACCAGTAAACATGACATGACTTACCCTAACATAATGTTTGTTTATGTGTCATCCTACTCATAGGCAGGCACACCCAGTAAACATGACATGACTTACCTAACATAATGTTTTGTTTATGTGTCGTCCTTTCTACTCTGGCAGGCACACCCAGTAAACATGACATGACTTACCCTAACTTATAATGTTTGTTTATGTGTCATCCTATATTGGCAGGCACACCCAGTAAACATGTTATGACTTACCCTAACATAATATGTTTATATGTCGTCCTACTCATTGGCAGGCACACCCAGTAAACATGACATGACTTACACCCCTAACATAATGTTTGTTTATGTGTCATCCTATGTTGGCAGGCACACCCAATAAACATGACATGACTTACCCTAACATAATGTTTGTTTGTGTGTCATCCCTACTCATTAGCAGGCACACCCAATAAAGCATATTGACTACACCCTAACATAATGTTTGTTTATGTGTGTCCTACTCATTGGCAGGCACACCCAATAAACATGACATGACTTACCCTAACATAATGTTGTTTGTTTTATGTGTCATCTACTCATTGGCAGGCACACCAATAAACATGACATGACTTACCCTAACATAATGTTTGTTTATATGTCGTCCTACTCATTGTGAGCACACCCAGTAAACATGACATGACTTGCGAACATAATGTTTGTTTATGTGTCGTCTACTCATTGGCAGGCACACCCAGTAAACATGACATGACTTACCCTAATAACATAATGAAACGTTTATGTGTCATCCTACTCATTGGCAGAGCACACCCAATAAACATGACATGACTTACCCTAACATAATGTTTGTTTGTCATCCTACTCATTAGCAGGCACACCCAATAAGCTTATGAGCATGAAGCTTACCTAACATGATGTTTGTTTATGTGTCATCCTACTCATTGTAGGCACACCCAATAAACATGACGCATATTTACCCTAACATAATGTTTGTTTATATGTCAGTCTACTCATTGGCAGGCACACCCAATAAACATGACATGACTTACCCTAACATAATGTTTTGTTTATGTGTCATCCTACTCATTGGCAGGCACACCCAATAAACATGACATGACTTACCTAACTTTATAATGTTTGTTTATGTGTCATCCTACTCATTGGCAGGCACACCCAATAAACATGACATGAAACTACACCTAACATAATGTTTGTTTATGTGTCATCCTACTCATTGGCAGGTACACCCAATAAACATGACATGACTTACCTAACATAATGTTTGTTTATGTGTCATCTACTCATTGGCAGAGCACACCCAATAAACATGACTATGACTTACCCTAACATATAATGTTTGTTTTATATGTCGTCCTACTCATTGGCAGGCACACCAGTAAACATGACATGACTTACCCTAACATAATGTTTGTTTTATGTGTCGTCCTACTCATTGGCAGGCACACAGTAAACTTATGACATGACTTACCCTAACATAATGTTTGTTTTATGTGTCATCCTACTCATTGTAGGCACACCCAATAAACTTGTGACATGACTTACCCTAACATAATGTTTGTTTTATGTGTCATCCTACTCATTGGCGAGGCACACCCGTAGCTTATGACATGACTTACCTACTTTTGCCGTGATGTTTGTTATGTGTCATCCCTACTCATTGGCAGGCACACCCAATAAACATGTTATGACTTACCCTAACATAATGTTTGTTTATGTGTCATCCTACTCATTGGCCAGAGCTTTTTTAGTAAACATGACATGACTTACTCTAACATAATGTTTGTTTTATGTGTCATCCTACTCATTGGCAGGCACACCCAATAAACATGACATGACTTACCCTAACATAATGTTTGTTTATATGTCGTCCCTACTACTCATTGTGACACACCCAATAAACATGACATGACTTACCCTAACATAATGTTTGTTTATGTGTCATCCTACTCATTGGCAGGCACACCCAATAAACATGACATGACTTACCTAACATAATGTTTGTTTTATGTGTCATCCTACTCATTAGCGAGGCACCCAATAAACATGACATGACTTACCCTAACATGATGTTTGTTTATGTGTCATCCTACTCATTGGCAGGCACACCCAATAAACATAATGACATGACTTTACCCTAACATAATGTTTGTTTATATGTGTCATCCTACTCATTGGCAGGCACACTGTTAAACATGACGTGACTTACTCTAACATAATGTTTGTTTATGTGTCATCCTACTCATTGCTTGGGCACACCCAATAAACATGACATGACTTACCTAACATAATGTTTGTTTATGTGTCGTCCTACTCATTAGCAGGGGCACACCCAGTAAGCTATGACATGACTTACCTAACATAATGTTTGTTTATGTGTCATCCTACTCACATTGCTTAGGCACACCCAATAAACATGACATTTACCTGGCAAATGTTTGTTTATGTGTCATCCTACTCATTGGCAGGCACCAGTAAACATGACATGACTTACCCTAACATAATGTTTGTTTATGTGTCATCCTACTCATTGGCAGGCACACCCAATAAACATGACATGACTTACCCTAACATAATGTTTGTTTATGTCCTACTCATTGGCAGGCACACCCAGTAAACATGACATGACTTACCCTAACATAATGTTTGTTTATGTGTCGTCCTACTCATTGGCAGGCACACCCAGTAAACATGACATGACTTACCCTAACATAATGTTTGTTTATGTGTCGTCCTACTCATTGGCAGGCACACCCAATAAACACGACATGACTTACCCTAACCTATGACATGTAACATAATGTTTGTTTATGTGTCGTCCTACTCATTGGCAGGCACACCCAGTAAACATGACATGACTTACCCTAACATAATGTTTGTTTATGTGTCATCCTACTCATTGGCAGGCACACCCAGTAAACATGACATGACTTACCCTAACATAATGTTTGTTTATGTGTCATCCTACTCATTGGCAGGCACACCCAATAAACACGACATGACTTACCCTAACATGATGTTTGTTTATGTGTCATCCTACTCATTGGCAGGCACACCCAATAAACATGACATGACTTACCCTAACATAATGTTTGTTTATGTGTCATCCTACTCATTGGCAGGCACACCCAATAAACACGACATGACTTACCCTAACATGATGTTTGTTTATATGTCATCCTACTCATTGGCAGGCACACCCAGTAAACATGACATGACTTACCCTAACATAATGTTTGTTTATGTGTCATCCTACTCATTGGCAGGCACACCCAGTAAACACGACATGACTTACCCTAACATAATGTTTGTTTATATGTCGTCCTACTCATTGGCAGGCACACCCAGTAAACATGACATGACTTACCCTAACATAATGTTTGTTTATGTGTCATCCTACTCATTGGCAGGCACACCCAATAAACATGACATGACATTACTTACCCCAACATAATGTTTGTTTATATGTCATCCTACTCATTGGCAGGCACACCCAATAAACATGACATGCCTTACCCTAACATAATGTTTGTTTATATGTCGTCCTACTCATTGGCAGGCACACCCAATAAACATGACATGACTTACCCAACATAATGTTTGTTTATATGTCGTCCTACTCATTGGCAGGCACACCCAGTAAACATGACATGACTTACCCTAACATAATGTTTGTTTATATGTCGTCCTACTCATTGGCAGGCACACCCAATAAACATGACATGACTTACCCTAACATAATGTTTGTTTATATGTCATCCTACTCATTGGCAGGCACACCCAGTAAACATGACATGACTTACCCTAACATAATGTTTGTTTATATGTCATCCTACTCATTGGCAGGCACACCCAATAAACATGACATGACTTACCCTAACATGATGTTTGTTTATGTGTCATCCTACTCATTGGCAGGCACACCCAATAAACATGACATGACTTACCCTAACATAATGTTTGTTTATATGTCGTCCTACTCATTGGCAGGCACACCCAGTAAACATGACATGACTTACAGCCAACATAATGTTTGTTTATATGTCGTCCTACTCATTGGCAGGCACAATTCCCCAATAAACATGACATGACTTACCCTAACATAATGTTTGTTTATGTGTCGCCCTTACTCATTGGCAGGCACACCCAATGTAAACATGACATGACTTACCCTAACATAATGTTTGTTTATGTGTCGTCCTACTCATTGGCAGGCATTGAATTCAACAAACATGACATGACTTTACCCAAACATAATGTTTGTTTATGTCATCCTACTCATTGGCAGTAAACACCCAATAAACATGACATGATTCTACTCCCTAACATAATGTTTGTTTATGTGTCGTCCTACTCATTAAGAGTACCACCCAGCAAACATGACATGATTCTTACCCTAACATAATGTTTGTTTATGTGTCATCCTACTCATTGGCAGGCACAATCAATAAACATGACATGATTCTACCCCTAACATAATGTTTCGTTTATGGTCATCCCACTCATTGGCAGGCACAATTCAGCAAACATGACATGACTTACCCCTAACATATCGTTTGTTTATGTTGTTCCTACTCATTGGCAGGCACACCCAGTAAACATGACATGACTTACCCTAACATAATGTTTGTTTATGTGTCATCCTACTCATTGGGAGGCACACCCAATAAACACGACATGACTTACCCTAACATAATGTTTGTTTATGTGTCGTCCTACTCATTGGCAGGCACACCCAATAAACATGACATGACTTACCCTAACATAATGTTTGTTTATGTGTCATCCTACTCATTGGCAGGCACACCCAATAAACACGACATGACTTACCCTAACATAATGTTTGTTTATATGTCGTCCTACTCATTGGCAGGCACACCCAGTAAACATGACATGACTTACCCTAACATAATGTTTGTTTATGTGTCATCCTACTCATTGGCAGGCACACCCAATAAACATGACATGACTTACCCTAACATAATGTTTGTTTATATGTCATCCTACTCATTGGCAGGCACACCCAGTAAACATGACATGACTTACCCTAACATAATGTTTGTTTATATGTCATCCTACTCATTGGCAGGCACACCCAATAAACATGACATGACTTACCCTAACATAATGTTTGTTTATATGTCGTCCTACTCATTGGCAGGCACACCCAATAAACATGACATGACTTACCCTAACATAATGTTTGTTTATGTGTCATCCTACTCATTGGCAGGCACACCCAATAAACATGACATGACTTACCCTAACATGATGTTTGTTTATATGTCATCCTACTCATTGGCAGGCACACCCATAAACATGACATGACTTACCCTAACATAATGTTTGTTTATATGTCGTCCTACTCATTGGCAGGCACACCCAATAAACATGACATGACTTACCCTAACATAATGTTTGTTTATGTGTCATCCTACTCATTGGCAGGCACACCCAATAAACATGACATGACTTACCCTAACATGATGTTTGTTTATGTGTCATCCTACTCATTGCTGTTTGCGGTAACATATACACTCTCCTCGATTTACGACGGATTCCGTTACGACGACCAGGTCGTAAGTCGAAAAGGCTAAAATAATAAAGAGAAATTCTAAAATGGGTGTCTAATTTTCTTCTCGGCACCATGAGAACTCACTTTTACGCTTGCCATCCATTTTAAACTCACTTTTACGCTTGCCATCCATTTTAAAGGGAAGTACAGAAGAAAAACTTTGTCAGTACACAGCGCGATCACTAACGTCAGTACTAGAAAATACGTAATTTGAAAAATATTTCATACAACCACGGCGGACGTATGTCAAGGGTTGTCATAAGTCGACTATGTCGTAAATCCAGGAGTACCTGTATTGTGTCTTCAATAACCAGCTGTTGCAGGCTATGGAGCCGTACATCAAGGTGTATCACGACAAAATCAACACTAGCCGTCAACGTAACATCACGGACTTCTTCGCCCGCAACCCACCACAACCACCCCAAGTCAGTGATAGTGACAGTGACGCTATGGACTTTGAGAGATTTGTCAGGGAGGCCCTGACAACTATGGTGGATAGTGATGGTGATTCACCTGAGGGCCAGTAATCTGCCCTCTGCCTCGGAACCAGCCTCCATCCCAGTATGCCGACCCATCTCTTCTACTAACATAAGTGTTAAACCTAACCTAACCTTGATTTTTTCTAACCTAACCTTACGTAAGTGTTAAACCTTGATTTTTTTTTCTAACCTAAGTGTTAAACCTTGAATTTTTCTAACCTAACCTTAAATAAGTGTTAAACCTTGATTTTTTCTTACCTAACCTAACGTAAGTGTTAAACCTTGATTTTTTCTAACCTACGCTAACTTTACGTAAGTGTTAAACCTTGATTTTTTTTCTAACCTAACCTAAGTGTTAAACCTTGATTTTTTTCTAACCTAACCTTACATAAGTGTCAAACCTTGATTTTTTTCTAACCTAGAGTAAGTGCTACACCTTGAGTTTTCTTTTACCTGGTACAGTATATTATTCTCTTATTGATATTTCTCTTCTATATTAATTGTGTGCATACCATCATAAAGTTAAGATACTATTTTTATTACAACGTACATATTGTGTCGGAAAAAGTGGAGTTTCGGGGTCAGCCCAGTCTCTTTCAATTAATCCCATATGTTGTTATTTCCTTTACGCGTTTATCATTTTACACGGTACTCCACGGGTTCAATTGACCGCGTAAATGAAGACCCAACTGTAATGTAAATATATTATTTGTAATTTTGATATATGATTGTTGCGTTAAGGAGCTGTGCCCCATACTTTGTAAAAGTCTGTGCCCAAAAAATTTGTTTGTCTGTCTGAAAATTTGGTGCAATTGTACAAATTTCTTCTGGGGGCAAACTGTCTCCTCCACCTTTACCAAAAATTCAACTTTTCCCGTTATGATTGTTAGGTGTGTGCGGGGATTAACCTCAAACACTAGTTATTTCTGGCAGATAAGAATATCAAATTCGTTCAAAACTCGTCAAATACCATAGGAAAAACCTATTTTTAATATCAAAATAACGACCGGTAAAATACTACCCATTCCACCAAAAGTAAACAAGACATATGGCGATACTTGTAACTGGGCGAACGTAATAATATTGAAAAATTAATATTTTGGTTTTATTCTCAATTTTCGGTGGAAATATCAAAGACAAATGTCTTAAATTTGTCTAAAACAATACGAAATACATATTAATAACAGTGAGAGACCGGTGTAATACTATAACTGTATAAAGAAAGTCCTATACTACTTACTTTGATCAGATGTTGAAGTTCTTTTTTCTCAGGGCAAGCTTTCAGTGTGAAACATATTGGCCCACCATGCAAGCTCATAAATAGCTCTTTTATTCTGCCAGACATCTTGAATAGGGTGATCACACAAAGGTTTGTTATTACGAGTATGTTGATCACAGTTGAGGGGAATTCAACACGTGGTTCTGTCACCTAAGTTGCTGAACGAATGTTTGTGTTTCAAACATTTCAAAATAACAATACAGGCTGTATTATTACACACAGTTTTCTCATCCGTTTAATTTTAAAGTAATATTTATATTAAATATTTTGTTCTTTTTTTCTAAATAGTTATATGAATTGAGAAGAAAATCATTTGAATATTTTCTTAATGAAATGCAATACCAGGCAGTTAGTCGGCAGTGCAAAGTCTTCTTAGCTCTCTACCTGTCTCCCACACATTTATGGAGTGATACTGTAATTATATATACATCTCATTTATAAAAAGTTAAAATATATAAATTTAATTGTTGTTTTTTAAATATATTTTTCAAACATTTGCAAGTAAGGTTAAAGCCAAATTTCAGATACAAAAATATGAAAATTTCTAGAAATACTCCGGGTCCAACATTATACCTGTAGCTGGGTCGAAACTCCTGTAGAACTGGTAACACTGTAGAGGAGCAAACGGACACTAGTAGCATTGGTAACACTGTAGCGGGACACAGGACTAACTCCTGGTGTATTGTCAACATTGTGGTGGGATGTGGTGGGAGTGTTGGAAGAGTGTCAACAGCAGGAGGTCGTTGGCAAGAGGTAAAGTGAGGCAAGAGGTAAAGTGAGGCATGAGAGAGTGGTGGCAGGAGGGTGATCTACCGTAAGAAGCTATAGTATAAAACACCACACAGTTAACAAGTGTTGGCAGACGTATTGACAAGTATTAGACGATTATGGGCAGGTATGTTGATAGATTTGTTATCAGGAAGTATGAGAGGAGTTTAGGGTGATTGGAGTGCTGAAGAGGAGTGAAAGGAGTGGTAGTGGAGTGTGGAGTGCTGAAGGGGAATGACAGGAGTAGTGGTGGATTAAGGAATGAGTGGAGTGCTAAAGGGAAGTGGCAGGAGTTGTAGTGGAGTGTCGAGTGATTGGAGTGCTGAAGGGGAATGACAGGAGTCGTAGCGGAGTGTGGAGTGCTGAAGAGGAGTGATAGTGGAGTTTGGAGTGCTGAAGAGGAATGACAGGAATTGGTAGTGGAGTGTGGAATGATTGGGATGCTGAAGGGGAATAGCAGGAGTCGTAGTGGAGTGTGGAGAGCTGAAGGGAAGTGAGAGGAGTGGTAGTGGAGTTTGGAGTGACTGGAGTGCTGAAGGGGAGTGACAGGAATGGTAGTGGAGCGTGGAGTGACTGGATTGCTGAAGGGAATGTCAGGAGTTGTAGTGGAGTGTCGAGTGATTGGAGTGCTAAAGTAATACATGTTGGTTGGAATGAAAGTTTACAGGTGTTCAGGGAGAGTAGTCAGGAAAGGTGATTGGAGGAGTGTTGGCAGGATTTTAGAGGAGTGTTAATAGAAATATTTATGGTTGTTGGAAGTAGTGTTGGGAAATTGGAAGCAGTGTTGGCAGGAGTGTTGGCAGGTACAGGGAGTGAAGAGTCAACAGTCAGAAAAGAACACAACATGTGCACATTTACCCGTCGTTAATCTAACTTGTGTGGCGGGAACGTGTAGTGAACCTTAAACACCCGGGGAGGAAATACACGACCTCTCCCCTACAACACCCTCACTGTTTCGTCCTCTACCTCTCCCTCTACCTCTCCCTCTCCCTCTACTTTTACCTCTACTTTTACCTCTACTTTTACCTCTACCTCTACTTCTACCTCACCATGTACAGGATTTGTTTATGGCGTCGTAAATCTCTCATGACATACTGGAGTTCTTTGCCGGTCAGTTGATGCCAGAAAGGAACCAACTCCGAACTTGTTATGATCCATAGAGCAATATATAGGAAGGTTGGTCATCTACTACTGCTTATGTCTTGTTCCTGAGTGAGAACGTGACTGTCAGTATAGTGGCAGAGGTGTTGAGAGACGGGCATTATCTCCCCGTCTGACTCACAGCAATACAGACTGAAGAAGAAAACTACCATCAATGACCCTAACTGTTGATCACCTTGTTACCGTGAGTAATTACTACACTTTCTCCATCACCTCCTGAGACTCATTCACAACATCGGCAAATGAGGTAATTTCCCACAAATTAAAAAAAAAAGTTTAATTTTCTTCTAAAAGTAAAACAAGATATCGATCTTTCTGGTGATGTAAATGTACTGTACGCAGGGTTGGAAAAAATCATGATATTTAAAAAAAAAAAAAAAAAAAATCGATTTATTTGATTTAAATCGGATTTTTTTTAAATCGATTTTTTTTATTTTTTTACTAATTGCATTAAAATAATATTTTTAAACCATAAAAACAGTATTTTTCAACCAAAGCTTATTCAGGATAATAAACAGAAAATTGGCATTAAAATATTTATGCAGTAGATGTACCAATGGAATTTAACACAATAATATTCTTTTTGTAAAATAAAAGAAAACTAGTAACATATTTTACATTTGAGTGCACAAATCCGAACGTAATAATGAAATTTAACATAACTGCTCTTATAGGATTACAGTGTTTCAAAAATTAATAACTTAACTTCTTCAAGTCAACAGAATAATATTCTCATTTTGTAAAAAGAAATAATACTGGTAACAAGTTTATTTTCTTACATTTTTAGGATTATAGTGTATTAAGAATTACCGGTAATAACTTCAAGTCAACACAATATTCTCATTCTGTAAACAACAAAAATAGTTCAAAACATTTAAATTAGCTTAGTTGAACATTGAAATGCTTATGTACTGTGACAAGCTTAGATGCCTTTTCCTGTCCTAGGCGATTTCTTACCTTTGAGTGTACAAATCCATATGTGGAAAAAATTCACTCAATCCCTGCTAATGATGCAACAGCTGTAAATAATTGCCTAGGAACATCCATTACATTTTCTGTCATATCATTGGCAAAATACTGCCACCAAGCAAGGGGTGAGAGAGATTTTACAACATCTTTACCAAAATAGACCTCTTTGAATGGCGCACTTCTTCCATGGAAGGACATTAATGTTGAAAGGAAATGTGGAAGAGACTCGCACACATACTGTTCTGCAATGTCTCGCTGCTCAGGAGTCAGATGTCTGCCCTGATACCTTGGATCTATCACATTAGCTAGAAAATGGGCAGGTGTCAATGCTACTTTGATTCTTTCTTCAAAATTATCCATTTCCTTCTTATCTGTTAAATACTCCTTAATATCAGTTTTCAGTTTTACCCAGATTTCTACAGCATCACTTAATAGGGTATGTTCTCTCTGGACACAGTCCAATGCCACAGCAATAGGCTTAAGTCTCTCTAAATAGTCTTCTGCAGTTCTTTTTAATGCCTTATCATTAACTTTCATTTCAATTTTCTTATCAATGTCTTCACTATTTTCTTTGCACACTTTGACAAGGGTCTCCCAGTTCTTTAAATAAGATTCAACAGAATCTGTCACTGTGTTCCATCGTGTGTCTGATGGCGCGCCTCCCACCACCAGTCACCGTGTTACTCCCCTCCCACCAGTCACCGTGTGTTACTCCCCTCCCACCAGTCACCGTGTGTTACGCCCCTCCCACCACCAGTCACCGTGTGTTACTCCCCTCCCACCAGACACCGTCGGTGTTACTCCCCTCCCACCAGTCCCCGTGTGTTCCTCCCCTCCCATCACTAGTCACCGTGGGTGTTCCTCCCCTCCCACCACCAGTGACCGTGGGTGTTCCTCCAATCTCACCACCATTCATCGTGGGTTCCTCCCCTCCCACCACCAGTGACCGTGGGTGTTCCTCCAATCTCACCACCATTCATCGTGGGTGCTCCTCCCCTCCCACCACCATTCACCGTGGGTGTTCCTCCCCTCTCACCACCAGTCACAGGTGGGTTGTTCCACCCCTCTCACCACCAGTCACCGTGGGTGTTCCTCCCCTCCCACCACCAGACACCGTGGGTGTTCTTCCCCTCCCACCACCGTGGGTGTTCCTCCTCCCACCACCCACCGTGGGTGTTCCTCCTCTCCAACCACCAGTCACTATGTGTTACTCTCCTCCCACTACCAGTCACCGTGGGTGTTCCTCCTCTCCCACCACCAGACACCGTGGGTGTTCCTCCCTTCCCACCACCAGACACCGTGGGTGTTGCTCCCTTCCCACCACCAGACACCGTGGGTGTTCCTCCCTTCCCACCACCAGTCACCGTGGGTGTTCCTCCCCTCCCGCCACCAGACACCGTGGGTGTTCCTCCCTTCCCACCACCAGTCACCGTGGGTGTTCCTCCCTTCCCACCACCAGTCACCGTGGGTGTTCCTCCTCTTCCACCACCAGTCACCATGTGTTACTCCCCTCCAACCACCAGTCACTGTGGGTGTTATTCTCTTCCCACCACCAGTGCACCGTGGGTGTTCCTCCCCCTCCCACCAGTCACCGTGTGTTACTCCTCACCCACCAGTCACGTGGGTATTCCTCCCTCCACCACCAGTCAATTTGGGTGTTCCTCCCCCTCCCACCACCATTCACCGTGGGTGTTCCTCCCCTCCACCACCATTCACCGTTTGAACCCTCCACCTCCCACCACCAGTCACCGTGGGTGTTCCTCCCCTCCACCGTTTCACCGTGGGTGTTCCTCCCCCTCCACAACCATTCACCGTGGGTGTTCCTCCCTCTCACCACCAGTCACCGTGGGTTCCTCCCCTCTCACCACCAGTCACCGTGGGTGTTCCACTCCCCTCCACCACCACACACCATTGATGTTCCTCCCCCTCCCACCACCAGTCACCGTGGGTGTTCCTCCCCTCCACCACCAGTCACAGTGGGTGTTCCTCCCCTCCACCATCGGTCACCCGTGGGTGTTCCTCGCACCACGCAGTCACCGTGGGTGTTCACTCCCGTCCACCACCAGTCACTGTGGGTGTTCCTCCCCTCAAACCACCAGCAGTCACCTGGGTGTTCCCTCCCCTCCACCACCAGTCACCTGGGTGTTCCTCCCCTCCACTGCAGTCACCGTGGTGTTCACGCCTCCACCACCAGTCACCGTGGGTGTTCCTCCCTCCACCACCGTCACCGTGGGTGTTCCTCCCTCCCACCGCCGAATGCCGTGGGTGTTCCTCCCCTCCACCGCCAGTCACCGTGGGTGTTCCTCCCTCCACGCCAGTCACCGTGGGTGTTCCTCCCAGTCACCGTAGGTTACTCCCTCCCACCAGTCACCGTATTATTTACGCCCCTCCCACCAGTCACCGTGTGTTACGCCCCTCCCACCAGTCACCGTGTGTTACTCCCCACCCACCACCAGTTACCGTGTGTTACTCCCCTCCCACCAGTCACCGTGGGTGTTCCTCCCCTCCCACCAGTCACCGTGTGTTACTCCTCACCCACCAGTCACCGTGTGTTACTCCCCTCCCACCAGTCACCATGTGTTACGCCCCTCCCACCAATCACCGTGTGTTACTCCCCTCCCACCACCACCCAAAACCATTCGAGTCCGTGGTGCCTATCGGACTCTATCAGCCCCCTAACCGGAGGTGTTACAACTGTCAGCACTGGGGCCATGTGGCCCGGTTATGCCCCTCGACTAAGCCGTGGTGTGGTCTCTGCTCAAGGCAACATGCAACACAGGTTTGCAGAGATACAGTTGCTCAAGGGGGTGTCATCCAACAGAAGTGTATTAACTGCAAAACAGTTGGAGTTCCTGTATGGCACCCTAACTGTTCTAGAGCTCCTACACCCCTTCAGCGCCCAGACCCGCCACCCAGGCAGGTCTCAAGAAACACTAATGCTGCTAGGGTACTCCCTACGGCCAACCCCTGGCCCGCCCTCCCCACCAAAGCTCCAGGATCATCACCAGCAGTCATCGAAAGATCAGCATGGGGCAACACAGACGTACCGACACAACAGGTAGCTGCCAACACACTCCGTGAACACGCACAACGTGAAGAGATCAATGATTTGAAAAATGAAATTAAAGAACTCAAAGCTCAGTTTACAGCTCAAACTGAAATGTTAAGGAGCCTCTGTGATACACTAAAGGAAAAAAACACCACATACACAGTGCAGCAGCTACGGAAAAATTACAGTCAAACTGAAGACATTCAGATGTCAGTACCAGATGTGGAAACTCAAGACCCACCAGGAACTAGTGTCCACGCAGAGGAAAATAGTGATACTGGCAACAGTTCTACTGATGCCTCTGTGGACATGGTCAGTGAAGATGAACAAGCACAAACAGAAAATGGTGGTGATGTCGAGTGTAACCAAAGTGTGTTGTTGTCTGCCACTGAAATACAACAATTGTTGAGCCGTACATGCTCCAGAAATGTTTCCAAAAGGTTAACTGGCCTACTGCCTGCCGAAGGGACAGGCAGCGCAGAAAAGAACAGTATCATACAGTGCCTTTTGCTTCTTTCCAAATACATTTCATAATGGCCAGTGTTAATACCAGACAAAGTTCCAAATACATTTCATAATGGCCAGTGTTAATACCAGGCAAAGATACAGAGCGGTGAAGGTGATGAGTTGGAACATCTCATCCCTTAGAAAACGATACCCTGACCTACACCACAAAGTTGTGACTGAGGACATCGATATTGTGTGTCTGCAGGAGTGTCTCACACCTAATGGTAAGCCCCCACCCAGTCTGCCCAATTATGTGTATTATGATCCTAGTTCTACTCACACATGTTTGATGTATGTTAAGAAGTCACTCCCGCATGTACCTCTTGTATCCAAAAAGACTACCAACCTTCAGTACCATGGGATCACTATCCACCTGGGCAACTCCACACTCAACGTGCTAAACGCCTATGCTCCCTCAGATCAGCTTCAGTACACAGATCTCCCAGACTTTTTACACACTGAGCCCACTGTCCTGATGGGTGACCTGAATACTAGACACAAGAAATTAGGTGACTCCACCACTAACACCAATGGTAGGAGACTTATCTCACTTCTCAGCGCATATGAAGATGTTCAAATTATAGGTAATAATGAACCAACACACATCTATGGCGGGGGTCTAGACAAATGTATTGGCTTTAATCTATCATACACAACTCATAGCTCTGATGTTGTCACTGATCTTATGTCTGACCACAGCCCAATCCAAGCTAGTATACATGTAGCCAATGACACCCCCACTGGTGGTAAACTCAACAGACGTAGAATCACAGTCAAGCAAGAACATGAAAGCCAGTTCATAGACTTCATCCATGACTGGTACAAGGACTACAAGCCTGACAATTACCAAAGTTTCCATGACGATCTGATAGATAGGACTTATGTATACTTCACCAACAATGCCTCCACCAAAAAAGGAGAAAACGTGGTCAGCATAATGGGAACAGGCAACAGCAGTGCTATAATGACCCGGAGCTGAAAAAACTCAGGGCTAGGGTCAGGAGGGTGGGTAAGGGTTACAGACAATTTAGAACACCTCAAATGTTACAATTGTATCAAGCTTCCCTTGCTGCTGTCAGGGAACGTGTAAACGAACTCAGACAAAATGCATGGGAGACATATGTCACCGTGTATTACGCCCCTCCCACCAGTCACCGTGTGTTACTCCCCTTCACCACCAGTCACCGTGTTACTCCTCCCCACCACCAGTCACCGTGTGTTACTCCTCCCACCACCAGTCACCGTGTGTTACTCCCTCCCACCAGTCACCGTGTGTTCTCCTCACCCGCCAGTCACCGTGTGTTACTCCCCTCCCCACAGTCACCGTGTGTTACGCCCCTCCCACCAGTCACCGTATGTTACTCCCTCCCACCAGTCACCGTGTTACTCCCCCTCCCAAGTCACCTTGCATTACGCCCCTCCCAA
This sequence comes from Homarus americanus, assembly GCF_018991925.1. NCBI lineage: Eukaryota > Metazoa > Arthropoda > Malacostraca > Decapoda > Nephropidae > Homarus > Homarus americanus. The sequence continues at coordinate 29,841 of NW_024741389.1, forward strand.
CACCAGTCACTGAATATTTACTCCTCCCACCAGACACCGTGGTGTTACGCCCCCACCATCAGTCACCGTGTGTTACTCCTCTCCCCCCAGTCACCGTGTGTTACTCCTCCCCCAGACACCGTGGTTTTACGCCCCTTCCATCAGTCACCGTGTGTTACTCTTCTACCAGTCACCGTGTGTTACTCCTCACAGACACCGTGGGGTGCTCCTTCCCACCAGTCACTGTGTTTACTCCTCCACCACCAGTCACCGTGTGTTACTCTCACAGTCACCTTGCGTTACGCCCTCCCAACACCAGTCACCGAATTTTACTCCCTCCCACCAGACACCGTGGTGTTGCCTACCATCCAGTCACCGTGGGTTACTCCTCTCCCACCAGTCACGTGTTGCTCCTCACCAGTCACCGTGTGTTGCTCCTCACCCACCAGTCACCGTGTGTTACTCCTCCCACCAGACACCGTGGGTGTTGCCCTCCCACCACCAGACACCGTGGGTTTTACGCCCTCCCACCACCAGTCACCGTGTTTGCCCCTCCCACCAGTCACCGTGTTACTCCTCCCAATCACCGTGTTGCTCCTCCCACCAGTCACCGTGTTTTACTCCTCCCACTAGTCACCGTGTGTTACTCCTCCCAGTCTGTGTGTTACGCCCCTCACCAGTCACCGTGTGTTACTCCCCTCCCCAGTCGCCGTGTGTTACGCCCTCCCACCACCACCGTCATCGTGTTACTCCTCCCACCAGTCACCGTGTGTTACGCCCCTCCCAACACCAGTCACGTGTGTTACTGGCCTCCTGAACACCGTGGGTGTTACGCCCCTTCCATCAGTCACCGTGTGTTGCTCTCCCACCAGTCACCGTGTGTTACTCCTCACCTGATACCGTGGTGTTACTCCTCACTCAGTCACCGAGTGTCCTCCTCACCACCAGTCACTGTGTGTTACTCCTCCCACCAGTCACCGTGTGTTGCTCCTCCCACCAGTCACCGTGTGTTTCCTCCCACCACCAGTCACCGTGTGTTACTCCTCCCACCTGATACCGTGGGTTTGCTCCCCTCCTCCCAGTCACCAGTGTTACTCCTCCCACCACCAGTCACTGTGTGTTACTCCTCCCACCAGTCACCGTGTTTACTCCTCCCTCCAGTCACCAGTGTTACTCCTCCACCACCAGTCACTGTGTGTTACTCCTCCACCATTCACCGTGTGTTCTCTCTCCCACCAGTCACCGTGTGTTACTCTCCCACCAGTCACCGTGTGTTACTCTCCCACAGTCACGTGTGTTACTCCTCCTCCAGTCACCGAGTGTTACTCCTCCCACCACCAGTCACTGTGTTGCTCCTCCCATTCACCGTGTGTTCTCCTCCCACCACCAGTCACTGTGTGTTGCTCCCCTCCCCCATTCACCCGTGTGTTACTCCCCCCACCACCAGTCACTGTGTGTTACTCCCTCCCAATCACCGTGTGTTACGCCCTCACCAATCACCGTGTGTTGCGCCTCCCACCACCAGTCACCGTGTTGCTCCTCCACCAGACACGTGGGTGTTACTCCCCTCCCACCAGTCACCGTGTGTTACTCCTCCCACCAGTCACCATGTGTTACGCCCTCCCACCACCAGTCACCGTGTGTTGCTCCTCACAGACACCGTCAGTGTTACTCCCCTCCCACCAGTCCCCGTGTGTTTCCTCCCTCCCCACTAGTCACCGTGGTTCCTCCCTCCCACCACCAGTCACCGTGGTGTTCTCCTCTCACCACCAGTCACCGTGGGTTTTCCTCCTCCCACCACCAGTCCCCGTGTGTTCTCTCTCACCACCAGTCACCGTGGGTGTTCCTCCCGTCCCACCACCGAATACCGTGGGTGTTCTCCTCCCACCACCAGTCACCGTGGTGTTCCTCCCCTCACCATTCACCGTGGTGTTTCCTCCCCTACCACCATTCACAGTGGGTGTTCCTCCCCTCTCACCACCAGTCACCGTGGGTGTTCCTCCTCCACCACCAGTCACCGTGGGTGTTCTCTCCTCCACCGCCAGTCACCGTGGTGTTCCTCCTCCCACACACCAGTCACCGTGGGTGTTACTCCCTCACAAGACACCATGGTGTTGCTCTATCACCAATCACCGTGTGACTCCTCACCACCAGTCACCGTGTGTTACGCCCCACCCACCACCAGTCACCGTGTGTTGCTCCCCCACCACCAGTCACCGTGTGTTATACCCACCCACCAGTCACCGTGTGTTGCCTCCCACCACCAGTCACCGTGTGTTACGCCTCCCACCACCAGTCACCGTGTGTTACTCCTCCATCACCAGTCACCGTGTTGCTCCCACCCACCAGTCGTGTGTTGCTCCCCACCCACAGTCACCGTGTGTTGCTCCCCACCAGTCACCGTGTGTTTACCCCCTACCAGTCACCGTGTTTATCCCACCACCAGTCACCGTGTGTTATGCCCCTCCCACCACCAGTCACCGTGTGTTGCTCCTCCCACCCAGTCACCGTGTGTTGCTCCCCTCCCATCACCAGTCACCGTATTATTTATGCCCCACCACCACCAGTCACCGTGTGTTATGCCCCACCACCAGTCACCGTGTTATGCCCCCCACCACCAGTCACCGTGTGTTGCCACCCCCACCCACCAGTCACCGTGTGTTGCCACCACCAGTCACCGTGTGTTGCCACCCACCAGTCACCGTGTGTTATACCCACCCACCAGTCACCGTGTGTTGCCCACCACCACCAGTACCGTGTGTTATGCCTCCCACCAGTCACCGTGTGTTACTCCTCCCCATCACCAGTACCGTGTGTTGCTCCCATCACCAGTCACCGTGTGTTATGCCCTCCACCACCAGTCACCGTGTTGCTTCCCCACCACCAGCCGTGTTATGCCCCCCCACCACCGGTCACCGTGTGTTACCCCTCCCACCAGTCACCGTGTTATACCCCCACCCAGTCACCGTGTGTTATCCTCCCACCAGTCACCGTGTGTTATACCCCCACCACCAGTCACCGTGTGTTATACCCCCCACCCACCAGTCACCGTGTGTTTCTCCCAATCACCGTGTATCCCACCACCAGTCACCGTGTGTTATGCCCCACCCACAGTCACCGTGTTATGCCCCCACCACCAGTCACACCCTTGCCCCCACCCACCAGTCACCGTGTGTTATGCCCACCCACCAGTCACCGTGTGTTGCCCCCACCACCAGTCGCGTGTTTTATGCCCCACCACACCAGTCACCTGTGTGTTATGCCCTCCCCCACCGTCCAGTGTCTACCCGTCACCGTGTGTTATACTCCCCACCACCAGTCACCGTGTGTTTATCCCCCCACCAGTCACCGTGTGTTATGCCCCACCACCAGTCACCGTGTGTTTATCCCACCACCAGTCACCGTGTTGCTTACCCCACCACCAGTCACCGTGTGTTATGCCCTCCCACCACCAGTCACCGTGTGTTATGCCCCACCCACCAGTCACCGTGTTGCCACCAGTCGCCGTGTGTTGCCCCACCCAGTCACCGTGTGTTGCTCCCCACCCACCAGTCACCCGTGTTATGCCCCCACACCCACCAGTCACCGTGTGTTGTACCACCAGTCACCGTGGTATTTGCCCACCACCAGTCACCGTGTTTATGCCCCCCACCACCAGTCACCGTGTGTTATGCCCCTACCAGTCACCGTGTGTTATGCCCTCCCACCACCAGTCACCGTGTGTTTATCCCCCACCACCAGTCACCGTGTGTTATACCCTACCAGTCACTGTGTTATACCCCACCACCGTCACGTGTGTTACTCCCCACCCACCAGTCACCGTGTGTTATTCCCACCCACCAGTACCGTGTGTTATCCCCACCACCAGTCTGCTTTTGTTCTCCCCACCAGTCACCGTGTTGTACCCCACCACCCACCAGTCACCGTGTGTTGTCCCCCACCCACCAGTCACCGTGTGTTACTCCCCCACCCGCAGTCGCAGTATTGTTATCCCCACCACCAGTCACAGTGTTATGCCCCCCCACCACCGTCACCGTGTGTTCTCCCTCCCACCAGTCTGTGTGTTATCCCCCCACCAGTCACCGTGTGTTACTCCCCACCACCAGTCACCGTGTGTTATGCCCACCCACCACCAGTCACCGTGGTTGCCCACCCCACCAGTCACCGTGTGTTGCCTCCCACCCACCAGTCACCGTGTGTTGCCACCACCAGTCACCGTGTTATACCCCTCCCACCAGTCCCGTGTTGTACCCTCCCACCACCAGTCACCGTGTGTTATGCCCCTCCCACCACCAGTCACCGTGTGTTACTTCCCCACCACCAGTCACGTGTGTTATACCCCTCCACCACCAGTCACCGGTGTTCGCCCTCCCATCACCAGTCACCGTGTGTTGCGCCCTTCCCAGTCACCGTGTGTTGCGCCTCCACCACCAGTCACTGTGTTTACTCCTTCCACCAAACACCGTGGTGTTACGCCCTCCACCACCAGTCACCATGGTGTTCCTCTCCCACCACCAGTGCATGTTTCTCCCCTCCCACCAGTCACCGTTATTTACTCCTCCCAGTCACCGTGTTATTTCCCTCCCCACCCGTCATCGTGTGTTACTCCTCCCCACCAGTCACCATGTTTTGCTCCCTCACAGTCACCGTGTGTTACTCCTCCCACCAGTCACCGTGTTTGCTCTCCCACCAGTCACCGTGTGGCCTCTCCTGCAGTACCGTGTGTACTCCTCCCACCACCAGTCCATTGTGTTTCTACCACAGTCACCGTGTGTTCCTCCCACCACCAGTCACCGTGTTGCTCCTCCCACCACCAGTCACCGTGTTGCTCCTCCCCCACCAGTCTGTGTATTTGCCCTCCCACCACCAGTCACCGTGTGTTCTCCCCTCCCACCAGTCACCGTGTGTTACTCCCCTCCCCACCAGTCACCGTGTGTTGCACCCTCCCCAGTCACCGTGTGTACTCCCTCCCACCCAGTCACCGTGTGTTCACTTCCCTCCCACAGTCAGCATGTATTCCCCCTCCCCACCAGTACCGTGTGTTGCCCTCCCCCAGTCACCTTAGCCTCCCTCACAGGCACCGTGGTGTTGCCCCTTCCACCAGTCACCGTGTGTTACTCCTCTCACCTGATACCGTGGTGTTGCTCTCACTCCCAGTCACCAGTGTTACTCCCTCCCACCACCAGTCACTGTGTGTTTCCCTCCAGTCACCGTGTGTGCTCCCTCCCAGTCACCGTGTGTTGCTCCTCCACCATGGTATTCCCCTCCCACACCGGTATCGTGTGTTACTCCTCCCACCAGTCACTGTGTTCCTCCCCACAGTCACCGTGTGTTGCCCTCCCACAGTCACCGTGTGTTGCTTCCTCCCACCACAGTACCGTGTGTCTCCTCCCCAGTCACCGTGTGTTACTCCCCTCCCCAATGTGTGTTACTTCCTCCCCCACCAGTCACCGTGTGTTGCTCCCTCCCCTCACCGTGGTGTACTCCCCTCCCCACCAGTCACCGTGTGCCTCCTCCCACCACCAGTCACTGTGTGTTGTCTCCCTCCCACCAGTCTGCGTGTGTTACTCCCCTCCCACCAGTCACCGTGTGTTGCGCCCTCCCACCACCAGTCACTGTGTGCTCCTCCACCAGTCACCGTGTGTTACTCCCTCCCACAGTCACCGTGTGTTGCTCCTCCACCAGTCACCGTGTGTTCTCCTCCCACCACCAGTCACCGTGTGTTACTCCCCCCCCACCAGTCACCGTGTGTTACTCCTCCCACCACCAGTCACCGTGTGTTTCTCCTCCCACAGTCGTTGTTGCTCCTCACGTGTCTCCTCACCAGTCACCGTGTGTTACTCCTCACCACCACCAGTCGCGTTTTCGCAGTGTCAGTGTCACCGTCTACAAATAAAATGCCTAGGTTTTCCACTTTTGTTTAATCCTCCCAATAATTAACGATAACCAATGTCTTGCACGCACAAGACCATGTAAACAAGTACGTACCTTATATTTGTTCATCATTGCACAGTATGAATATTTTATCCTTAAACACAGCCACACTGCATGTGACAATCCATGAAATATATATTGGTTATACACTGTACCATAGTGTATTGTGTATTGTTTATTTAAATAAGTAAAATATTTACCTTTTGTCTTTTACCCCTATATTGTGAACCCGTAACATATGTCATTAACTTCCTGAAATATACTATTTGTTCTGTCATCATCATCTTTTATTATACATGACAGGGTACCAACTCGCTCAAAAAATAATTTGTGAAACAATATGACACAAGAGCAAGTTTAAACCCTACCGAAACATGGCTGTAGTATTCATTCATTGACTTCTCTGCAAATTCATTTTGGCTAGCTTCTTATTATACAGCTGCATAACTCTCCCATTCGGCCTACATTCAGTATTTCCTACTCCAACTTTCCTTCTCCTGCATGTCGCTTTAACTCAGTGAGTATCCATAAGTACAATACCTGTTGGCTCTTGCTCACAGTATATGACTTACATGAAGCATATATTTACCTCTAATTCTTTCCCATTAAGTCGAGCATAGCCATGTTCTTACCTGTTGTGTCTTCATGTGTTGTTGTTGACAATTTATTTGTGTTGTATATTTAACAATGCAAATATATAATTATACAGTATCTGTCTCTCTTTACTTGTATTCGCCATAGTAAGATGCTATATACTCATAAAAGAATAATTCTCTACTATGTATACCTGATCACGAATCATTATTCGTCTACCAGTATTATGCCTACACACCTTATGTAGCACTGGTATAATACACGTTGATTGCAGATTACAAAGCACAAAACCAACATCCCATTATTACCAACACAACAAACAGTACCTACAGCCTTGTTATTTGTGTTTTTACAATTTTTAAAACCTACAGCTATATTCAATTTCTTCTATTTATAACTAGCTGGTTATTCTTCAGTCATGTAACTATTCTGTGTTTACCAACTATACAAATATTTCTGCTGCAACCATGCAGAGAAAATAATTCCAATTTCATTCACACTCAGAGATATTACCCGAGCCTACTGCTTCATCCACCACACATAATCATTGTCAGACCCACTCACTCACTGTGCTGTCTCTACCTGCTGCTAACACGTGTCATCTCTCCTACACACATTCATTAATTCATATATACCTCTAAGTAAACCTCCCATTCCTTTCGCTACAAGCTTTCTTTCTTAAATATTCTTATATTTCGAAATATAAATACATACCAGTACTCTTCTTTTGTGTCACTTTACGAATAAGTTTGTGTCATCTATCTTTTATCGTGTCTCATTTTCCATCATCACTTCCCAGCCTCCTTACTATAACACGCCTCCCAGCCTCCTACTATAACTCTGCTCCCATCTCTACTACCTATGCCTCAGCCTCCCTACTGTCTTATCATTCCTACTGCTTACTCATGTCTCTATACTACGTACCATCCCCTCCTATGACATCATGCTACAACATGTCCCTCCTGCTATTTTATCCATTATCCTCTATCAACTCCATATCCTCTCTCATACAATCTCTTATCTTATCTGTACACCTCTTACCATCATTCCCTACTATAACACCGCCTCTGTGCTCATGCTATCAACCGCTATCCCAATGTCCTTACTGTAACCTGCCTCCTAGTATCCCCTCTACATATCTGTGTACCACTTATCTATTTACTGCTATATCCCATCCCTACTGCCCTGTCTTGTCTCTAACACCTTATCCCATATCCTTGCTTTGTCCTACTGTAACATAGATCTCCCCAGTCCCCTCTTTATGTGCCCATGTCTATATCTCTTGTTGCTGTCCTCATCTTTGTAACACCTTATCCCCATTATCTCTTACTCTTACCGCCTCCCAGCCTCCCCTACTTACCGCCTCCCAGCCTCCCCTCTTACTCTTACCGCCTCCCGGCCTCCCCTGCTTACCACCTCAGCCTATACTGCCTCCCAGCCTCCTACTACACCGCCTCCCAGCCTCCTTTCTGCTTACCTCCCAGCCTCCCCTACTATTTGCCTCCCCAGCCTCCCCAACACCTTATCCCAGCCTCCCCCTCTTTCTTGCCTCCCCAGCCTCTCCTACAACACCTTATCCCAGCCTCCATGCTATGTACCGCCTCCCAGCCTCCTGCTATGTACCGCCTCCCACTCCCTTTCATAACACCGCCTCCCAGACATGCGCCATCACATATCGCCCTTTTATCCCAATATCCTCTGTAACACTGTATCCAGTATCTCTTTACGTAAGCCTCTGCTATCATCCATCAACACCATATCATTATCATGCTACAACACCGCCCAGCCCTCCCTACTATAACACCTTCCCAGCCTCCTACTATGTACCGCCTCAGCCTCCCTACTATGCCTGTACTCAACCTCCTATGTCCCACCCTCTATAACACCGCCTCCCAGCCTCCTACTGCTATACCACCCTCTCACACACTATGCCGCCTCTACTATAACAAACTCCCAGCCTCCTTACTATATACCGCCTCCCAGCCTCCTTACTAACACCGCCTCCCAGCCTCCCTACTACTCCCAGCCTCTGCTATAACACATATCCCAGCCTCCTTACTATAACCACGCCTCCTAGCCTCCATCTCTACTGTCACCGCCTCCTGCTATGCCTACTTATGTCCCAGCCTCTGCTGTCCCATCTATACACTGCAACCACTTATCCCAGTCTCTCTACTATAACGCCGCCTCCCTACCTGTAACACCGCCTCCCAGCCTCCTTACTATAACACCGCCTCATACTATAACACCGCCTCCCAGCCTCCTTACTATAGCACCACCTCCCAGTCTCCTACTATAATACCCGCCTCCCTACTATAACACCTCCCAGCCTCCTTACTATAACACCGCCTCCCAGCCTCTGCTTCTCCCATGCTATATCCCAGCCTCCTTACTATACCGCCTCCCAGCCTCCTAAACTATAACAGCCTCTGCCTGCCTCCCTTGCTAACCCATGTCCCAGTCTCTACTGTCTCTATGTACCACATCATACTGTAACTGTACCATACATCATGCTATCAACACCCAGCCTCCAGTCTCCTACTATTCCGCCTCCCTACTATATATACCGCCTCCCAGCCACTCCTTACTATAACTCGCCTCCCAGCCTCCTTACTATAACACCGCCTCCCAGCCTCCCCTACTATAACACCGCCTCCCGTCTCCTACTATGCCTCCTATAACACCTCCCCTCCTACTTTACGCCTCCCAGCCTCCACTATAACACCTCCCCTCCTTACTATAACACCTCCCAGCCTCCTTACTGTACCTCCCAGCCTCCTACTATGCTTACCCACTGAACCTCCCATCTCTGAGCTGTAACATAGCCTCCCATGCTATGACTTGCCTCCCAGTATCCATGTAACATCATCAGCTGGCCTGATACTGCTATATTACCGCCTCCAGTCTCTACTATAATACCGCCTCTACTATAACACCGCCTCCCAGCCTCTACTATAACACCGCCTCCCCTCCTCCTTACTATAACACCGCCTCCCGCCTCCCCCACTATAACACCGCCCTCCCCTACTATCTACCGCCTCCCAGCCTCCTTACTATACCCGCCTCCCAGCCTCTACTATAATCCCAGCCTCCCTACTGCTTGCCTCCCAGCCTCCTTACTATAACACCTCCCAGCCTCCCTTACTTACCGCCCCTCCCACCTCCCCCCTATAACACCGCCTCCCAGCCTCACTATGTACCTCCCCCCCTCTATAACACCCTCCCAGCCCCTCTGTAACACCTTGCCCCAGCCTCCCCATATAACACCTCCCAGTCTCCATGTCCCCTGCTATGTGCATCATTATCTCTTTCAACATACCTCCCAGTATCATCCTACTTACCATATCAGCCCTCTCTCTGTACCGCCTCCCCTCTTCCTTCTATACACATCATATCCCTTCATCTGACAACACCACTTATCCCATCCTTGCACACCGCCTCCCAGCCTCCTACTTACCATATCCCAGCCTCCACTGCATGCCTCCCCAGCATCTACTGTAGCTTGCCTCCCAGCCTCCATGCTAACACCTCCCAGCCTCCTATATAACACCTCCCTCTACTGTAACACCAATCCCAGTCTTTGCTATACCATATCCCCATCAACATCATGCTGTAACCCATATCGGTATCCACATCCTAGCTTTTACCTCACTATCATGCCTCACTGCAAGCCTCCTGGCCTCCTCTTTCACTGCACTCAGCCTCCTACTATAACACCGCCTCCCAGCCTCCCCTATAACACCGCCTCCCAGCCTCCTACTGTACCGCCTCCCAGCCTCTACTGTAACCTCCGCCTCCCAGCCTCCCTTACTATATGCCTCCCATGTCCTTACTATGCGCCTCCCAGCCTCTCACCTATGTCCCCAGCCTCCTTACTATAACACCCGCCTCTGTCCTACTATAACACCATCTCCCCAGCCTCCTGCTATGTGCCATGTCACACAGCCTCGCCATGCTTGCATGTCGCCTCCCTACTATAACAACCTCCCAGCTCCCTATGTCCTTGCCTCTACTATAACTACCATCAGCCTCATACTGTACCGCCTCCCAGCCTCACCTACTATAACACCGCCTCCCAGCCTCCTTACTATAACACCCAGTCTCCCCTATAACTTTGCCTCCCCTCCAGCCTCCTTACTATAACACCCAGCCTCACCAACGCCTCCCACTATAACACCGCCTCCCAGCCTCCCTTACCGCCTCCCAGCCTCCTTTATAACACCATCCCCAGCCTCTACTATGTCCCAGCCTCCTATGTTGCACTGTCTCCTGTAACACTGCCTCCCAGCCTCCTTCTATACCCCCCAGCCTCTACTGTACACCGCCTGGCTCAGCCTCAGTCTCCGCTATCAAAATATCATACTATAACCCGCCTCCCAGCCTCCTACTACACACCTCTATAACACCGCCTCCCAGCCTCCATACTATAACACCGCCTCCCAGCCTCCTTACTATAACACCGCCTCCCAGCCTCCTACTATAATACCGCCTCCCTACTATAACACCACCTCCCAGCCTCCTTACTATAACACCGCCTCCCAGCCTCCTTACTATAACACCTCCCAGCCTCCTTACTGTAACTCGCCTCCCCCAATGCTTAACACCTCCACTCCCAGTCTCCCCCTGTAACACCGCCTCCCAGCCTCCCAACCTCCTCCTTACCCATCCCCGTGCATATAACACCGCCTCCCAGTCTCCTCTACTTTATAACACCCCTGCCAGCCTCCCTCCTACTATAACACCATACTCCATGCTATACTTGCCTCCCAGTCTCCCCTACTATAACACCGCCTCCTTCCCCCCATCCCAGCCTCCCCTACTATAACACCACCTCCCAGTCTCCCCCACTATAACACCGCCTCCCAGCCTCCCCTACTATAACACCGCCTCCAGCCTCCTACTATAACACCGCCTCCCAGCCTCCCCTTACATACTAACACACCGCCTCCCAGCCTCCTACTGTAACACCGCCTCCCAGCCTCCTTATAACACCGCCTCCCAGCCCACTTACACATATCCATACCGCCCTCAACACCCAGCATCACATAACTATAACCCACTACCAAAGTATATAACATATAATGCCTCCCCACATCAGCATCACCGCCTACCAGCATCCCTAACTGTACACACCATACTCCCAGCCTCAACATTACCATACTATATTTCGCCTCCCACCCTCACAGACTATACACCACATCCCAGCCTCCTTACTATAACACCATCCCAGTCTCTCTATAATACCGCCTCCTATAAAACCTCATCCCATCACTACTATACCGCCTCCCAGCCTCACAGACTATAACACCGCCTCCCAGCCCCCATACTATAACACCCCCATCCCAGCCTCCTTACTATAACACAACCCATCCCCAATCATCCTATACCCATAACCCATCAGCACTCCCACATACTATAACACCGCCTCCCAACCCGCATCCCCACTATAACAACCCCGCCATCCCATCATCCCTACTATACCACATTACCCAAGCCTCCCAGCCTCCCTATATGCCTACCAGACCTCCTACTATAACACCTCCCAGCCTCACCTACCATAACACCGCCTCCCAGCCTCCCCTACTATAACACCGCCTCCCATCCTTACTATAACACCGCCTCCCAGCCTCCCCCACTATGTCCCGCCTCTTACTATAACACCGCCTCCCAGCCCTCCCTACTATAACCCACCCCCTTCCTCATAAACCACCTACCATATCCCCATATCCTTACTCCCAGCCTCACTATAACTCACCCAGCCTCCCATCGCTATAACAGCCTACCATCATACCCATACTATAACACCGCCACCTCCAGCCTCCCTACTATATCCCAGCCTCTACTATAACACCAATCCCAGTCTCCACCCCCCACTATAACACCTCCCAGCCTCCTATACGCCTCCCAGCCTCCTTACTACAACACCCAGCCTCCCTCCTCCCCTCCACTACAACACCGCCTCCCAGCCTCCTACTTAACCCCAGCCTCCCTACTACACACGCCTCCCAGCCTCCTATGCTACCTCCCAGCTCTACTATAACACCCCCACCCAGCCTCCCAGCCTCCCTACTATAACCATACAGCCCCCTACTATAACACCGAACACCATCCCAGCCTCCCCACTATAACACCGCCTCCCAGCCTCCCTACTACTTACCGCCTCCCCAGCCTCACCTACTATAACACCACCTCCCAGCCTCCTTACTATAACACCGCCTCCCAGCTCACTTACATAACACCTCCTCCCTCCCCTACTATAACACCGCCTCCCACCCCTACTATAACACCGCCTCCAGCCTCCTAATATAACACCTCCCAGCCTCCCTTTACCGCCTCCCAGCCTCATACTATAACACCTCCCAGCCTCCTATATACACCCCTCAGCCTCCCCCATAACACCCCCCACGCCTCCCAGCCTCCCTTTATAACACCTCCCAGCCTCCCACCTAACACCCAGCACTCCCAGCCTCACCACTGCACTCACTAACACCCAGCCTCCGACCTCCCTACCATAATCCCTCCCCACTATAACACCACCTCCCAGCCTCCTTACTATAACACCTCCCAGCCTCCCCCACTACAACAACACCTCCCACCGCCTCCCCTATAACACCGCCTCCAGCCTCCCCTTACTATAACACCCCCCCACCGACACCTCCCAGCCTCCCTTACTATAACACCCACCCAGCCCCCTAAACCTCATAACACCCCCAGCCTCCCAGCCTCCCACCCTATAACACCGCCTCCCATACTATACCGCCTCCCAGCCTCCTACTACAACCACCGCCTCCCAGCCTCCTTTAACATAACACAGCCTCCCCCCACCCACACCACCCCCACCCACACACACAACCCCCAGTCTCCTACTATGCCTCCCCTACTATAGCTCCTTCTCCCAGCCTCCCCTACTATAACACCAATCCCAGCCTCCTTACTATAACCGCAATCCCAGTCTCCCCTACTATAATACCGCCTCCAAACACCCCCCCCTACTATAACACCGCCTCCCAGCCTCCCTTACTATACACAGCCTCCCAGACTCCCCATCACCCGCCTCCCAGCCTCCCTATATAACCGCCTCCCATCCCACCCCCACCACACCACCACCCAATCCCCACTTCTCTGCATCCCCATACTATCAACGCCATACCGTCTCCCCACTATAACCGCCTCCCAACCTCCTACTATGTACCGCCTCCCGGCCTCCCTACTATCTCAGCTTGCCAGCCTCCCCCCTACTATACTTCCGCCTCCCAGTCTCCCCCACTATAACACCGCCTCCCAGCCTCTCCTACTATAACACCGCCTCTCCCAGCCTCCTACTATAACACCGCCTTCATACTACTCATACCGCCTCCCAGTCTCCCACTATAACACCGCCTCCCAGCCTCCCCACTATAACACCGCCTCCATACTATAGCCTCCCAGCCTCCTACCGCCTCCCAGCCTCCCCTACTATGCCAATCCCAGCCTCCCCCCACTATTTACCCAACCCAGCCTCCCCTACTAATGCTA